>NC_135232.1:697149477-697306977 GCF_051348905.1 Ranitomeya variabilis | reverse complement strand
AAGCCCCTAATGCTCATTTGTTGTCCATGAATAGACATGACATATCATCCCCCTTATATCATGAAAGGCAAAATCCTGAGGAACGATCCCTACATAGCACCATTGCAGAAAAAAAACTAGTTGGAGAAAGGTTTCTATTGATAAAATAGATGATAGGTGCAGCATTAGAGGAGTCTTGTCTAAGACCATGTTCACATGTCCAGTAGTCATCCGTTAGAATGGATCCAGCAGAAATCCGTCAGCAAAAAAGTTGTGCAGACAGAATGAAAACTGATTTCAGCCGGATCCGTTTTTTTGTCGAAGAATTTCTGCTGGATCCGTTCTAACGGATGATTACAGGACATAGCCTGATACTTAAAGGAGCTGGAAACATTTTTTTTTCTATGAATGGATGCTTTCAAAACAAACAGAGACAAATACAAATAAACAAGTTTTGCCACCCTCTGTGTACACAGCGCAGGTCACTCCGGAGGGCATGTCGATGGATGATTCTTTCACGGTGTACTCTTGAAGTCACTTGACGGTAGCAGACAATCACAATATTTTCAGCACAGGACAACCACTTTAAGAATCTGAGACCCATATTTTCACCTTGAAACCTATCCAAACCAAAGACCACCCTAGGGTCGTACAGTTACAAGGGTGGCTGCCAACAATCTGTCTAGTGAGTAAAGACCCCTATACACTAGAGAACAGTCGGAGATTTTCAGGACCAGCTATCTTATATGTACGGCAGTCTGTAGGGTCCAGAAATAAGCGTCCATCTGGGGTGTCTGGCAGCAGCTTACTCCCCCCTCCCTAATAAAAAAAAAAAACATGAAGATACCTGGAGATGATCCCTTCCTTTGAGGGTATTGAGGTCGGCCACCATACACTTAAAACATTGGCATTTGCTGATGATATTTTACTAATGATAGCCAATCCTAAGGAATCCATTCCTTCTATAATGGATGCCTTCAACAAGTTTGGAGCAGTTTGAGGATTTTGCATAAATTATAATAAATCTCATGCTTTGGCTATCTTCAAAACTGCTCAGAAATGATGGCCGTTCCCTTTCCCCCTTCAGTGGAGGAGGTACTCCCTGCGTTATCTTGGAGTCTACCTACCCTCAAACCCCCATGATATTTATAAACTGAATGTTCGACCCCTCATTTCTGCGGTTATACAGGAAATACAATCCGGGAAATCCCTTAAACTGTCCTTTACGGGCAAGGCCATTCTGATTAAAATGATCTCTTTTCCTTAAATACTTTTTCTCTTACAGACACTACTGGTTCTACTATCTAAAACTGATGACAGGCTTTTGACAAAAGTTTTCCATCAATTTATTTGGGGCTCAAATTGGGGCTCTAGAATTAGTATTTTTAGGCCGCAACAAACTAAATCCTTAGGTGACCTTAATTTCCCTAATATACGTGCAGCGCCCCCACTGTCGCAGGGCCGAGGGGTACCCGGTACCGGGCCTCTGAGTCTCTGCTCTGGGGTTGTCACGGTGGCTAGACCCGGTCTGTGACCCTGCTGAGGGGCGCCCAATGAAAGGTGTGGAGGGGTGATGATGTTATGGTACGGTGCAGGTCGCAATAAATAACGAGGACACCAGGTTGCAGTCTCTTTATCTCTTTACTGAAGGCTTCAGGGTCCTCAGTCCGGAATACGGTTAACCGGGCTGCGTAAGTCCGGCCGGTCCAATGGCACCTCCAGAGTTCCCTTCACAGGTGGAAATCTGTGCCTACCTTCTAGCGCTTGTGTGTTGTGGTCCTCCCCTGCTGTGCTTACGGGATAGTCCCCACAACTGTTGTGTCTGTTTCTCGTGTTCCCTCACAACTCGATTATTATGTTCTTCTTCGTCCCCCAGATTGTATGGCTAGGACGCACCCGTATGACGGGGAGGCTCGGAGCTCTTCCGGGACCCTAGTGTCGCCCCTCTCCACTGGTTGCCCCCTATGTCTTCGTAGGTGATTTGTGTGAGACAGCCCGCCTATAGCTGACTGTCCTGCCGTAGGTTTGAAGTACTGCTTGGAGCCTAGTACCTCCTCGGCGTTCCGGCCACCGGCTACGCGCCTCAGTAGGATGTTGCCTCGTCTTACAGCACGACTCCTACTGGTGTTTCTCCTTGTTGCGTTGATCTCGTTTCTCACTCAGCACAATATACCTCGCTTCTTGTCCTTTCTTAGGGTACCGCCGCGATCAGGTGCAGGCGCGGTCCCGTAACGTTCTCTCTGTTCGCTAGGCCTCTGTCAGGATCCCACCCCTGACAGGGACCCCCCTGAGTCTCTCCCCGCAACACCCTCTGCCACAGGATGTTGCGTGTTCAATCCCCAGTCAGCTTCTCTCTCACTTCCTATCCAACCCCCAGTTTTACCAGATTGTGAGGAGTGGCCTAATACATAGCACCCTTAGCTCCCCCTGGAGGCCAGACTGTGAAGTGTATTGGTGTCTGTGATACCTGGTCAGGTGAACTCCTTCAGTGCCATCAGACGTACCATAGCCCCCCTTAGCGGCGGAGCATCAGTACTGCAACGACCAGGACTCTGGGGCGCTGCACTCCCCCCCGGTTAAATCCAGTACTCCTGGACTGGGAAGAAAACAACAATACATGTCAGCAAAAAGACATACAATTTTGGAAATGCAATAACAATAAGCAAATTTGAACAGAGCTTCCCTTTATGGGAGGTGAGGACACTTGAACGTTACAAACATGGTTAAATACTTTAAATAACATACTATAAATAACTTTTCTTACCCAACCGGGTATTCTACTAAGTGCAAATTTTTGAACAATAATTTAACGTTGCCTTTAAGGACGTACACACTGAATCCACTAAAGACCTTCTTATAAAACGCTATAAGGCTAATCAACTTTTTCTTCATTTTCCATCTTTACATCTGCAGGACCGCCTGTCTATCTGCCCCAGGCCTACTGCCTCTCGTTCTGTTGCAGGACCGCCCCTTTCTGCCTGGGCCTACTGCCTTTCTGCTACTATACACAGTATAGAACGTATCATCCATCTCTCAGTTCAAGATCTCTGAGCCATCTCTATATGGCTCCTAGGAGGACTCACTAACTAACCCCATCTGGGTTCACTTCCTGTCCTCATTCTCTGACACATCATTAAACATTTCTTACTATCAACTGTCTGACTACATATAACTTTACATGTAAGCATTATCACTATTTCTCTTTCAAAGCATCATCATTCTTTAAGTGCTATTGATGAACGTTCCCTTTAAGAAGGAACCAAGTCTCTATGAGGTAGTGCAACTTCTCAAGCTGCAAGTCCGTACGCAGCAAGGACTCCGGTACTGCTTCCAGGAACAGTTTCTTCGCAAAGAGTCCTTTCTTTTATAAAACCAGTAGAGGGCACCTTTAAGAAGGTGAAAACTATTTACAAGGAGTTTGTAATCATGCAGTGTTCATGATCCAGCAGTTCTTTCAACAATGATAAAACAGGAAACAAAAACAAAAAGCAGAAGAAGGGATCCCGGGTAAACAAAGGGATCCCTTTAAGAATAACCCTAGTCGGGTTTAAAGCAGCAAAAAGCAGGGAAACAAGCAGTTAACTATTTACATATCCATGGCATCGAGGTTTACTCTCGCTCTGGCGGCCGTAGCTCCCCATAGACCTCGCTCGGCAAGGTGATCGGCGAGATCGGGGCCTTTAAGAAGTGCTCCATACCCGTGGCCCAATCCCAGGGTGTAAGGCGCCGGAGTCTATAGGTCCCAGGGAGAGGGGGTGCCGCGACGGGGCCTATCAGCAGGTCCTCTGCTGGCGGGGCAGGGTCGTTCTTCATACCTGCTTCAGATGCGGTCCCTCCGGTGCCGATCTGCTTCGTCCCCGCTGGGATCTGGAACGCTGGTTGCAGGGCCTTGCGCTGCAGCGTTGTCATCTCCATTTGCGGCATCTCGCTTTCCGGCAGGGCCTTGCTTTCTGGCTTCGGAGCGCTGGAACTTCTTTCCTGCTCCGGACCAGACGAGGCTGCCAACAGACGTCTGATGAGGCTCCCGATGAAGGTCTTCTTCCACCCGGCCTCAGTGCTCAGCTGCATCCGCCGGAGTTGGTCGCCGAGCTCATCCACTCCGGCCTGCAGGAAATCAATATCAGCGGTGGAGGCCTGGTTGCGGTGCCCCTCCGGGTAGCTGGGGGAGTCCTCTGCTCCTACCCCACGCTCCGGCTCCGGGTGGCTCGCCATGGCGTCCTCCATGTTGCTCACTTCTTCTTCCTGGTCCTTTTCCCGCTCTCTCCTTCGTGGGCGGTTTCGTTTTCTCTGTCTCCGCCCACCATTGAGAATCAGGAGGCGGATCTCGGCTGCTGACGGACACGTCCTCACGGTGCAGAAATATTTAGACTGGGCGGCCATTGTCTTTCACGCTCTTCAGCTGGTCCACGCCCACTCCACGCCCCTCTTCTTCTCCTGCGCTCTCCTCAGCGCTGTAATGGCGGCGGTTTTGGCGGCAAATGGCAATGCACAGTCTTTGCAATAAGTCACAGTCCAAGTACAATAAATCACAGTTCCAAGGCACACATGACCTGACTCTTCAGGCTTAAGTAGATCCTGTTCGTGATGCCAAGTTTGCAGCGCCCCCACTGCCGCAGGGCCGAGGGGTACCCGGTACCGGGCCTCTGAGTCTCTGCTCTGGGGTTGTCACGGTGGCTAGACCCGGTCCGTGACCCTGCTGAGGGGCATCCAATGAAAGGTGTGGGGGGGTGATGATGTTATGGTACGGTGCAGGTCGCAATAAATAACGAGGACACCAGGTTGCAGTCTCTTTACCTCTTTACTGAAGGCTTCAGGGTCCTCAGTCCGGAATACGGTTAACCGGGCTGCGCAAGTCCGGCCGGTCCAATGGCACCTCCAGAGTTCCCTTCACAGGTGGAAATCTGTGCCTACCTTCTAGCGCTTGTGTGTTGTGGTCCCCCCCTGCTTTGCTTACGGGATAGTCCCCACAACTGTTGTGTCTGTTTCTCGTGTTCCCTCACAACTCGATTATGATGTTCTTCTTCGTCCCCCAGATTGTATGGCTAGGACGCACCCGTATGACGGGTAGGCTCGGAGCTCTTCCGGGACCCTAGTGTCGCCCCTCTCCACTGGTTGCCCCCTATGTCTTCGTAGGTGATTTGTGTGAGACAGCCCGCCTGTAGCTGACTGTCCTGCCGTAGGTTTGAAGTACTGCTTGGAGCCTAGTACCTCCTCGGCGTTCCGGCCACCGGCTACGCGCCTCAGTAGGATGTTGCCTCGTCTTACAGCACGACTCCTACTGGTATTTCTCCTTGTTGCGTTGATCTCGTTTCTCACTCAGCACAATATACCTTGCTTCTTGTCCTTTCTTAGGGTACCGCCGCGATCAGGTGCAGGCGCGGTCCTGTAACGTTCTCTCTGTTCGCTAGGCCTCTGTCAGGATCCCACCCCTGACAGGGACCCCCCTGAGTCTCTCCCCGCAACACCCCCTGCCACAGGATGTTGCGTGTTCAATCCCCAGTCAGCTTCTCTCTCACTTCCTATCCAACCCCCAGTTTTACCAGATTGTGAGGCGTGGCCTAATACATAGCACCCTTAGCTCCCCCTGGAGGCCAGACTGTGAAGTGTATTGGTGTCTGTGATACCTGGTCAGGTGAACTCCTTCAGTGCCATCAGACGTACCATAGCCCCCCTTAGCGGCGGAGCATCAGTACTGCAACGACCAGGACTCTGGGGCGCTGCATACGTCTATACAGTATAGCGTCTGTCTTCCGCCACTCCCTGGACTGGATACATGCCTTCACCCGCTTCACAAATACTCCAATAGATGAGGTGATGTGTAGACCTTTTAATCTTCCTGCTCTGCTCCACCTACGACAAGCCGAGGTCCCAGTGGAGGTTATGGATAACCCCCTACTGTAGTCAGTAATCTCCGGATGGCGCCATGCTAGACAAATTAGTGGACTTGACCCCCATATTTCGGTGTTTCTTCTCTTCCGAGGCAATCCCTCCTTTCTACAGGGCAGGCCACCTCCCATCTATTGTGTGCTTGGGAATAATGGATGCAGACTGATTTACGACATGTTGGCGGACAATCAATGTCCTCTTACTTTGGAAGATACTGTCTTTAAATACCCAATCCTGGTGGGAGATAACTTTACTATTACTCAAGTTAGACGTTATGTAGGCTCGGTACTGCGGGATATACTGGACGACGTTAGAGCGCACCATCTAAACTTAATCTCCATTAAAGCCCACGCTGGGAATTACCGTATATTTCGGACTATAAGACACACTTTTTCCCCCCAAAAAAGTGAGGAAAATGGGGGGTGCGTCTTATAGTTGGAATGCAGGCTTCCTGGCAGTGGTGTGGCAGCGGCAGAGGTGCGGGGATGATGAGGCGCAGTGAGCGGTATGGCGTGAGCGGGGTCCCTTCCACAGGTGAGGTGACGCAGCGGCCCGGTATCCAAGGTAAGCAGCAGAGCCGGGTGAATCATGGCTTTATCGGTGGCGGCGGCCATCTTCCTAAGGCCGTGCATGCACAGATGGAGTGCTCTGCTTCCCGGGGCTTCAGGAAAATCGCCGCGGGTGGCCGCGAGTGTGCAGATGGAGATCGCAGTGGCAATTTTCCTGAAGCCGAAATCTAAATCTGCGAACTCAGCTTCAGGAAAATGGCCGCCGCGATCTCCATCTGGGCACACGCAGCCTCCCGTGGCCATTTTCCTGAAGCCCCGGGAAGCAGAGCACTTCATCTGCGCACGCGCGGCCTCAGGAAGATGGCTGCCACCACCTATAAAGCCATGAGTCACCCGGCTCTGCTGCTTACCTTGGATACCAGGCCACTGCGTCACCTCACCTTTGGAAGGGACCCTGCTCATGCCATGCCGCTCACTGCACCTCATCATCCCTGCACCTCTGCCGCCACCACAGCACTGCTGCAAC
Source organism: Ranitomeya variabilis (assembly GCF_051348905.1). NCBI lineage: Eukaryota > Metazoa > Chordata > Amphibia > Anura > Dendrobatidae > Ranitomeya > Ranitomeya variabilis. The sequence continues at coordinate 697,300,077 of NC_135232.1, read as the reverse complement.
CCCCCCATGGACACCAGGCTGTGGCGTCGCCCACCTAAACAGGAAGGGACCCTGCTCAGGTGCACGCCATATCGCCCACCGCATCACCGCACCTCTGCCGACACCATGCCTCCTGTGACCCTGCTCTGCCACTGCCAGCCCTCAGGTAAGATACTGTAAATTCGGACAATGAGACGGACCCCCATCTTATAAAAAAAAAAAATTTTCTGCAATTTTCACCCCAAATTTGGGGTGCGTCTTATGGTCGGGTGCGTCTTATGGTCCGGTGCGTCTTATAGACCGAAAAATACGGCATTCTTTGAGTTTTTATATACAAGTCACTGAAACCTTCCATACAGTGGTCAGACTCTTCACCAGGCTCGGGGAGATGGGTATCTCAACTAACCGACATTCAGGTAAAAGACCTCTTGAAAGCCACATTACGTATTAACTCTATGTTACCGTATGATGATTACGCAACCATGACCCTCATGATATTCCATAGAGCATATATTTCCCCAGAGGTTAAATCGAAAATGTCCCCCTCAGGTGATTTTCCCTGCCCCGAATGTTTACATTCTCCAGCTGATATTTTTCATTGTTTCTGGGATTGTCCAAAAATACGGGAGGTTTGGGATACCGTCTTGCAGCATCTCACTAATACCTTTGTTGTATGTATTTCTTTCTCCGGAGTGGGCCATATTCAACATTCTCCCACAAGATCAGTTGGTGAGGCTTTCTGCTCAGCAGCGCCGCATTTTACTCATCTGGGCGGCAGACACCTGCAAAAGTATTCTACATTTATGGGCACAGGGTAGTACTTCTTTCAGCTTAATTACTACAAAGGTAGCCTATCTCTTCAAGATGGACTGGATAGAGTCCATATTGAACAAAGAAAAATACACTGAACGTTTTTTCCTTACATGGTCTTCTTTTATTAGGCTATGTGCCCACGTTGCAGAAATGCTGCGGAAATCTCTGCAGCATTTCCGCCACTCCCTGCCGCGGGTAAAACGCATCCGGAATTCACATGCGTTTTGCAAGCGTTTTTAGCTTGCAGAATGTTGGCGTTTTCCAAGTGATCTGTAGCATCGCTTGGAAAAGTGATTGACAGGTTGGTCACACTTGTCAAGCATAGTGCTTGGCAAGTGTGAACAACTTTTTACTATTGATGCTGCCTATGAAGCATCAATAGTAAAAGATAGAATGTTAAACATAATAAAAAAAATATGGTTATTCTCACCTTCCGACGGCCCCCAATCTTCTCATCGGCACTCCCGGTACGTTCCGTTCCAAGGGATGCTTTGTGCGAAAGATCTTTGTGACGTTATGGTCGGATGACCACGACGTCATCCCAGGTGATTCGCACAATGCATCCCTGGGAACGGAAGCCGCCACGTGCACCGCTGAGAGGCGGGAGGACTCCGGGGGCATCAGAAGGTAAGTATATCCCTATTTTTTTGTTTTAATTTTTTTTTTTTTGTACATGAATATGGATCCCAGTGCTTGAAGGAGAGTCTCCTCTCAACCAGACCCGGGTACCATCCGCACAGGAAGTGCTCACTTTACTCATGGTGGGCATAGCCACATGCATAAAGTGAGCGTTTCAATGCATTCCTATGGTGGCAGAATTGCCTCGATTCTGCAGAAATAATGAACATGCTGCGGATTTTACCGCTATGCGATTCCGCAGCTGGAACATCCGCAGCATGGGAACAGCAACAGCGGAATCCCATAGGATTGCATGGGAATGCGGTTATTAAGCATTTTTATGCATTTCCGCTGCGGCAAAAAATACGGCAGAAACCCATAAAAAAACGCAACGTGGGCACACAGCCTTAATGCTCAGACATTATCTATACGCAGGGTAGGACTGGCCCACCGGAGAACCAGAAGATTCTCCGGTGGGCCCAGGCATTGACACCTGCTGGCATACTGGCCAGCAGCTGCCTAGGGCCCCCACTACTCCAGGGGCCCCCAGCCAATAGCAGCACACCCAGCAGCTATGGGGCCCTAGTCAAGGGGGCCCACCCAATGCCAGCGGAGCAGAAGCTGGAGACAGGAGCCTGTCCCCGCTGCTAAAGAGAAGTGAATATTCATGCGTCCCAATGCCCCCATGGGCGTGGGCGTGGAGAGGAGTGAACATTCACTTCACTTTAACCCTAGAACGCATACCCATAGAAATCTACACATTCACGCACCTGGGGCCTTTTAGGCCTGTTTACAATTATCATGGAATAACTCAAATAAAAATACTTTTCAAAGTTTATTGCAAAGTAAGGATGCATTCCCACTAGCGCAGGGGTCCGCCAGGATGGGATTCTGTAATGGATCTGACCTCCTGGTGACCCCAGCTAAGGCTGGCGGACGCATACCTGGGGCCTCGCAGGCCTGCCAGGTTACTTGTTTTCTATTTTCTGTAAAATTACTTTAGTTAGAATTTTGAAACTCTAGGTATTCCTCAGGTATATAGTTGTTAGTAATTTCCAGTTGTTCATATATTTTTATGTTATAGGCATTTCGGTATAACAACCTTTTTTTGGGGACTACCCCATATTCACGCACCTGGGGCCTTTTAGGCCTGTGTGCAAATAACACGGAATAACTCAAATAAAAATACTTTTAAAAATTTATTTTACAATTGCAAGGTAAGGATGCATTCCAACTAGCGCTGGGGTCTGCCAGGAGGGGATCCGTAATGGATCTGACCTCCTGGTGACCCCAGCTAAGGCTGGCGGAATCCTGGAGTTACCAGGAGGTCAGATCCATTATGGATCCCCTTCTGGCGAACCCCAGCGCTACTGGGAACACAGCCTAAGATGTGTATATTTCAAAACATAATTATGTGCATAAAACAACAAAAAAGTAAGTAAACGGACACGCCAAATATAGGCATTCTATATGCAATTTTTTTATGAAAACATTTTTTGGTTGCAGCAAACTTGGTGCAGGAATATTTATTTGTAACTTTACATATTCCCTCGACGATTTTTTCGGCTGAATGTTCCTTGCATACATTTTATCCACAAGTAGAACAGAAACGCTCCGATTTTCTTTCCTTCTTTGCTGGACAAATATAGCAGCGCTGTCATGCAGAATCCACACTCTTCCCAGCAATAGCAGAGTCATAAAAGTTCTTCCCCAGCAACAATACAGACAAAAAGACTGAGTATCACATGTAAACCTAGTACAGGCCTAAAAGGCCCCAGGTGCGTGAATATGGGGTAGTCCCAAAAAAAGGTTGTTATACCGAAATGTCTGTAACATAAAAATATATGAATAACTGGAAATTACTAACAACTATATACCTGAGGATTACCTAGATTTTCAAAATTCTAACTAAAGTACTTTTACAGAAAATAGAAAACAAGTAACCTGGCAGGCCTGCGAGGCCCCAGGTATGCGTTCTAGGGTTAATAGCTGGCAGTGTTAGCCGCAGGCTGAGGCTAACACTGCCCGCATGTAAAGCCGGTGTGGCTGCATCGGGGGCCCAGAGGTGGGCCCCTGCAGGGTGGCTAACCCTGAGGGCAATCGGCGGGCAGGTAGCAATCCCTGCAGCTTGGCAGCAGAGCCGTCCTGCTTCCTGCCTGACACAGCGTGGCTGGATGATGTCATCATTCAGCATGCGGCTGTTTCAGACAGAAAGTTGCCGGCGACAGAGATGCTGCCGATGTGCAGCAGCTGCGGGGAACGTTCGGAGAGGTGAGTGGTACTGTGTGTCTGTCTGCGTACGTGCGTGCGTGTGTATGCGGTGCGGTACGGTGCTTTGTGTGTGTGTGTGAGAAAGAGTGGTGCGGTGCGGTGCTGTGTGTGTGGTGCTGTGTGTATGTGTATTGGAGATGTGTATTGGAGATTGGCAATGATGTGGGTGATGGAGAGAGCAGTGATGGGGGTGGTGGGGGAGAAGGCAATGTTGATGGTGGTGGAAAGGACGATGGGGGTGGTGGGGGAGGTAATGATGGAGGTGTTGAAATGGGCAATGATGGCATGGTGGGGGAGAAGGCAATGTTAGAGGTGTTGAAATGGGCAATGATGGGGTGGTGGGGAGAAAGCAATGATGGTTGTGGTGGAAAGGACAATGGTGGTGGTGGAGGAGGAGGCAATGACTGAGGTGGTGGAATGGACAATGACGGGGGTTGTGGGGGAGAAAGCAATGATGGAGGTGGAAAGGGCAATGATAGGGGTGGTAGGTGAGAAGGCAATGATGGAGGTGGTGATGAGGACAATGATGTGGAGGAGGGGGAGAACAATGATGGAGGTGGAGGGGGGCTGCATTATACTTTGAGGGGGCTACACTATATTTTGTGGGGGGCTGCATTATTCTCTCAGGGGACTAAATTATATTCTGGGGGGCTACATCATACTATATGAGGGGGAAGCATTATGCCCTATGGGGGAATGCATTATACCTTATGAGGGAGTTGCATTATACTTTGAAGGGGCTACATTATATTCTGTGGTAGGGCTGCATTATACTATATGAGGGGGGCTGCGTTATACCCTATGAGGGTGCTATATTATATTCTGTGGGGGGGCTGCATTATATAAAGCTGGGAAAATATCCAACAAAAATTCAATGTGAATAGCAAATGGATATATAAAACTTAACCTTTATTAGGTACACATAAAAGTATATCAAATATATAAATCAAAAAAGGGGGAAGGGGACCCCAGTGAGGAAAGTGAACCCTATACCAAGCAAACATAGAAATCAGGAAATCAGGGGAAGGGGATAATTAAAAATACTCACAGTATTCGGGTCTCAGGTCTGATGACCCCATAAACTGAAAAGGGCTAGTAGTTTGTGTAGTGATGAATATAATCTGTATGATCAAACACTCGTATGTACAGACCCTTGGGACAATCATATAATTATGCAAACCACTATTATTACCCTTATGACAATGGCTGCTTGCAGGGCATATCCCTATTTATCAAATACCATAACATACAATGCTCATAATAATGCAATTATAATGAATGAGTACTGGTGTATAGTATAGTCAAATATTAGAAAGTGAATTGTACATGAATACCGCAGAATTGTACATGAATACGAAATAGTAATAATAGGGATGCTACCATTGCGCCCATATGTAGGAGTTAATACAAGAAGAGAAAAAGAAGGCGCAATTGTGGTGCACACACCTGATGCATACGTGAAAAAAAGGCTTTTATTGTAGCAACAACAAGTGCACACATATATATAAAACTTTTAAAAACATTTAAAACACATGCAAAACATGGCTCAATAGAATAAAAAATGGCTTAATATGCATATAAATATATAATTATTACTCAGAATATTGGTGATCTATTGAAGAAATACACAGTGATGAAAGTAACAATGCAATAATCAAAATGTCAGGCTTAGATATAGCCTAATGAATTATACATATATATATCAATTTATCCAGTGCCTAGATAACACCAAGCTGAGTGAAAAAATGATCTGCATTGAGATGGCACTTCACATCACCCACTCTATAATCTAAGCTAAGCATGCATATAAGCAAACAATATACTTGCCAGGTGCTTCAATATATAGTCATGAGGACCATCCCTACACGTATCGCTACCATGTGTAGCTTCGTCAGGGGAAGATAGAACATACACTGCTGGTCTGCTATATATAGGATAGTAAGTGCACTTACTATTGTTGCCGGCATCGCCAACACCTGTGTTTGGCGGTCAGGGAACAAATCCATGATACCTTAATACAGGAAGCACTCTGTATGTCGGCGTGCGTGTCTCCTTGCGTTCCAAAGCGCGGAATGAGCATGATCGCGTCTGCGCAAAAGGTGTGAGGAAGAAAATCTATCAACCTTATCATTAAGGTCTATGTATATGACACATCAGCATTTCCAAGGATGCATCTATGTCAGCCCAAATTCGCCCCAGCCTTCGGAGAAGTGCTTTAACAAATGGCTAGTACCTTAGAATTATCACTTATACACAGAGGAGCACTAGTGCACTAAGCACTTGCAAAAATGCTCCTCATACAGAGATAGATCCTCTCTTATCAATACACTAATGAAGTCTAAGGCTATGTGCACACGTTCAGGATTTCTTGCAGAAAATTCTGGAGAATTCCGGACATTTTCTGCAAGAAATCCGCAAGAAAACCGCGTGCGTTTTTGCCGCGATTTTGCCGCGTTTTTGCCGCTGTTTTTTCCGGACACTTTCCAATGCATTTTAAGTGGGAAATCCGCAAAAAAAACGCAAAATTAATGAACATGCTGCGTTTTTTACCGCGATGCGTTTTTACCGCGGAAAAAAACGCATCATGTGTACAAAAAGTGCAGAATTCATTAAAAATGATAGGATGCATAATATAAGCAGATTATTTGCGGTTTTATAGCGTTTTTATAGGGAAAAAAACGCGAAAAAAACGCGAATAATCTGCAACGTGTGAACACAGCCTAAATGGTACATAATTATTATTGTAGGACTAGGAAGGAGACCACAATGTCTGATACCCAAAACCAAACATTACTATCACTTCGGACCACAAAAAAATGCAAGAAAATGAAAAAAATATATATAAATAAAAAATTGAATAATAAATGATAATAATAAAAATAAAGTAAAAAAAGCTACCCTATTCAATATTGAGGTGGCCTGGCTGAAAGGCCCCCAGATGAGACTATATAAAAGGGGCCAAACACGGCCCAGATGTTCATGGCATCAAGAATCCTGTATATAGCAAGTCTTCATTGATGCCATGAGGGGCCACTGTATTGAGCTTATAGATCCATCTAGACTCTAATCTTAATAATTCCCCTTGTCTATCTGACTTGCGGATATTGTTGGGTCATTTTTGTAAACCAACAACCCACAAGCCATACATGCTGCTAGAGTGTACTTGCAAAAAATGATTTGCCACTGTAGACAAGTTTTTACCCTTGGCCTGATCCTGTTTAGCTAGATTAATATTCGAAATATGCTGTTGTGTGCGTCTGCGTAGTTCCTGTGAAGTCTGACCAATATATGCTTTAGGGCAGGTGCACACAAGAGCGTAAACAAGATTACTCGATTTACAGTTAATATAGTCCCTAAGGGTGTGTACTGAGGAATCCAAAGGATTAGTGAACTGAGAACCCGTAACATGACTCCACATACATTACAATCTCCACAAGGGTAAGTGCCTTTAAGATGTGTACCTGATCCTATCCTTACCGTGGGTCTAATAAAGTGACTTCTAGATAGAGAGTCACGGAGGTCAGGGGCTCGTCTAGCTGTTATAGCCGGTCTAGTGGGTAAGAGATCAACAATTTTAGGATCTGTTTTTAAAATGTCCCAATGTTTATAAAAAAAAAGGCTGGTCACATTAGTCCACTGGTTGTGAAAGGTCATGATGAATCTTACACAAGTGTCCGGTTCTTTAGGTGTAGAGTCCAATAACGTATCTCTGGAAGTAGCATCAGCTTTTTGGTAAGCCCGTGTGATAACCGATCTGGGATAATTTCTGGCTCGAAACCAATCTATATGAATTCTAGCCTGAGAACGGCAGTCCACTTGTCTGGTACAGTTGCGTCGAGGTCTGTAAAATTGTCCGAGTGGTATTCCTCCTTTTAAATGCTGTGGATGGAAGCTATTAAAATCCAGCAGTCCATTAGAGGCTGTTGCCTTGCAATAAAGGTCCGTACTGAGTTTGCCGCCTTGGAGAGAAATCCTAAGGTCCAAAAAATCATCAGTGAGGGGTGAAATATTGAACGTAAGAAAAATATTAAAAGGATTCCTGTTGAGTGACTGTATGAAATCCTCACAGAATTCCTTAGTATCAGTCCAAATGAAAAAAATATAAATGAATCTAAGCCAAATTGAAATGTTTGACTGAAACTCCGGCGACGGGTACACGCATAAAGAGGTTGGCAAAGGAGGGGGCACAACGTGCCCCCATTGCCGTACCCGATACCTGTTTGCAGGGCCGGACTGGGACTTAAATTCAGCCCTAGCATTTTTAAGAACACAGGCCCACTTCTTGTAACTTCTGTAATCTTGCTCTCTACCGTGTTTCCCCGAAAATAAGCCACCCCCAATAATAAGCCGTAGTGGGGGGTAGAGAAGGGGCGGCTAATATAAGCCATACCCCGAAAATAAGCCGTAGTGGGAAACACGTGGAAAATATAAGCCATGGTACCTTTTGACTGCCTCGGTCCCCTCTGTCCTCTCTCTAGTGGCCCCGAGTGCAGGGTTAACTTTCTGTGTGCGGGTGAGGGGGAGAGGGCGCTGAGGCATACTTACCTAGTCCCGGCGATCCTGACGCTCCCCCTCCCCGTCCTACGGTCTCCGGGTGCCGCAGCCTCTTCCCCTGTTCAGCAGTCACGTGGGACCGCTCATTAGAGAAATGAATAGGCTGCTCCACCTCCCATAGGGGCGGAGCCGCATAATTCATTTCTCTAATCAGCGGTGCCGGTGACCGCTGACAGAGGAAGAGGCTGCGGCACCGAAGACCAGCTGTCCGGGGGAAGGAGCGGGACGCCGGGAGCAGGTAAGTATGACATATTCACCTGTCCGCGTTCCACACGCCGGGCGTCGCGCCATCTTCCCGGCATCTCTCCTCACTGACTGTGCAGGTCAGAGGGCGCGATGATGCATATAGTGTGCGCGCCGCCCTCTGCCTGATCAGTCAGTGCGGAGAGACGCCGGGAAGATGGCGCCGAGGAGCTGCAAGCAAGAGAGGTGAGTATGTGTTTTATTATTTTTATTGCAGCAGCAGCAGCACAGCTATGGGGCAATAATGGACGGTGCAGAGCACTATATGGCACAGCTATGGGGCAATAATGGTGCAGAGCACTATATGGCACAGCTATGGGGCAATAATGGACGGTGCAGAGCACTATATGGCACAGCTATGGGGCAATAATGGACGGTGCAGAGCACTGTATGGCACAGCTATGGGGCAATAATGGACGGTGCAGAGCACTATATGGCACAGCTATGGGGCAATAATGGACGGTGCAGAGCACTATATGGCACAGCTATGGGGCAATAATGGTGCAGAGCACTGTATGGCACAGCTATGGGGCAATAATGGACGGTGCAGAGCACTATATGGCACAGCTATGGGGCAATAATGGTGCAGAGCACTGTATGGCACAGCTATGGGGCAATAATGGTGCAGAGCACTATATGGCACAGCTATGGGGCAATAATGGACGGTGCAAAGCACTGTATGGCACAGCTATGGGGCAATAATGGTGCAGAGCACTATATGGCACAGCTATGGGGCAATAATGAACGGTGCAGAGCACTATATGGCACAGCTACTTTTTGGTTAAAAAAAAAAGTCGCCTTTATTTTGGCTAATATAAGCCATACCCCGAAAATAAGCCATAGTGGGACTTTTGGGGGTAAAAAGAATATAAGACACTGGCTTATATTCGGGGAAACACGGTAGATAGTCTAAGTACAGGTCAGCAGCATACAACAGAGATGACGCCCGACCAGCCTCACTTTAAATACAGCGGCAGAGCAAATAAAATGTTTTGTATGGGGGTAAACAGGGGTCAGGAGTCAATATACATGTCAGTGTAATGCAGCACAGAGGTGATAAAGGTGGCAGAATTTGTTGAAAGACTCAAACACTGGAGACAAGTTCCCTTTAAAAATAGACTTGTTTCCACAAAACTGCAACACAGGGCAGTAAAATGCAAGTTACAGAAATAAAGGGTGGGCAGCCTGGGGGGGTCGTGATTCTGCAGCATTACAGTACATACACACATATACAGTGCATGTATATATATATATATATATATATATATATATATATATATATATATATATATACACACACATTCACATACAGTACATAGTACATATACAGACACATAAGGTGCATATACAGTATATATATATATAGATATATACACACAGTACATATATACATTTAAAGATAGTACATATATATATACACATACACAAACTACAGACACATAACTTGCACATATACACACTTTACACATTGAGCATATACATATACACTCACTCCTTTCTGCAGGCAGCTGGATTTCTTCATGTGACATTACTTTCTAGGAGCAGGGGATTTCAACTCCATTGCTAGTGGTTGCACACATAGGCCTGAGCCCTCCTCGCACCCTCAGCCCTGCATCCTCCAGCACTGATCCTCTCACTCTCAGCCCTGCATCCTCCAGCACTGATCCCCTCAACCTCAGCCCTGCATCCTCCAACACTGACCCTCTAGCTCTCAGCCCTGCCTCCTCCAGCACTGATCCTCTCACTCTCAGACCTGCCTCCTCCAGCACTGATCCTCTCACTCTCAGCCCTGCATCCTCCAGCACTGATCCTCTCACTCTCAGCCCTGCATCCTCCAGCACTTCCTCTCACCCTCAGCCCTGCCTCCTCCAGCACAGATCCTCTCACCCTCAGCCCTGCATCCTCCAGCACTGATCCTCTCACCTTCAGCCCTGCATCCTCTAGCACTGACCTTCTCACCCTCAGCCCTGCATCCTCCAGCACTGATCCTCACTCTCAGCCCTGCATCCTCCAGCACTGATCCTCTGGCCCTCAGCCCTGCATCCTCCAGCACTGATCCTCTCACCCTCAGCCCTGCATCCTCCAGCACTGATCCTCTCACTCTCAGCCCTGCATCCTCCAGCACTGATCCTCTCACCCTCAGCCCTGCATCCTCCATCACTGATCCTCTCACCCTCAGCCCTGCATCCTCCAGCACTGATCCTCTCACCTTCAGCCCTGCATCCTCTAGCACTGATCTTCTCACCCTCAGCCCTGCATCCTCCAGCACTGATCCTCACTCTCAGCCCTGCATCCTCCAGCACTGATCCTCTGGCCCTCAGCCCTGCATCCTCCAGCACTGATCCTCTCACCCTCAGCCCTGCATCCTCCAGCACTGATCCTCTCACTCTCAGCCCTGCATCCTCCAGCACTGATCCTCTCACCCTCAGCCCTGCATCCTCCAGCACTGATCCTCTCACCCTCAGCCCTGCATCCTCCAGCACTGATCCTCTCACCTTCAGCCCTGCATCCTCTAGCACTGATCTTCTCACCCTCAGCCCTGCATCCTCCAGCACTGATCCTCTGGCCCTCAGCCCTGCATCCTCCAGCACTGATCCTCTCACCCTCAGCCCTGCATCATCCAGCACTGATTCTCTCACCCTCAGCCCTGCATCCTCCAGCACTGATCCTCTCACCCTCAGCCCTGCATCCTCCAGCACTGATCCTCTCACTCTCAGCCCTACCTCCTCCAGCACTGATCCTCTCACCCTCAGCCCTGCCTCCTCCAGCACTGATCCTCTCAGCCCTGCATTCTCCAGCACTGATCCTCTCACCCTCAGCCCTGCCTCCTCCAGCACTGATCCTCTCACCCTCAGCCCTGCCTCCTCCAGCACTGATCCTCTCAGCCCTGCCTCCTCCAGCACTGATCCTCTCACCCTCAGCCCTGCCTCCTCCAGCACTGATCCTCTCAGCCCTGCATTCTCCAGCACTGATCCTCTCACCCTCAGCCCTGCATCCTCCAGCACTGATACAGCAGAGGAGGGAACGCTGCAGCTGCTATTGGAGGAGCTCTCAGCTCTGCGCTGTAATCTTCCATCATCTTGTTCTCCTCACAGCACTAGCCCTGCCCACCACCTCCCATTGGTTTCTGTAGCTCCCCTGCTTGATTTCATTGGCTGGGTGCTACAGACAGCAGCTGTGCCTGGTGCGGCCTCTAGGAGAGGTATGTAAATTATCCCCGGCCATGAGCAGGAGCTGGGATATAGCTCGGGGATAAATGCCTCCCTGCCCCCAGCCCAGCTTACCTCCACTCTTCCTCCTGACTGCTGACTCCTGTCCCTGCTGATGTTTGCATGAAAAGAGCAGTTGAGGCCACACCTGTTGTGAATTTACCTTTTGGCTCCCTCTAGTGGTTACTAGTGATTTGACTCTGGGTATGTCATTCATCCCTTGTATGCTCACCTGGGTCGTTAGGTCAGGGGTGTTGCTATATAAGCTCCCTGGACCTTCAGTTCAATGCCTGGCAACGTTGTAATCAGAGCTAATCTGTTGTGCTCTTGTCTACTGATCCTGGTTCCTGCTAAATTAAGCTAAGTCTGCTTTCTTGCTTTTTGCTATTTGTTTTTGTTTGCATTTTTGTCCAGCTTGTACATAATCTGTATCCTAACCTTGCTGGAAGCTCTAGGGAGGCTGGAGTTCTCCCCCCGGGCCGTTAGACGGTTCGGGGGTTCTTGTATCTCCAGTGTGGAATTTTGTTAGGGTTTTTGTTGACCATATAAGTTATCTTACTACATTCTGCTATTAGTAAGTGGGCCTCTCTTTGCTAAACCTAGTTCATCTCTGTGTTTGTCATTTCCTCTTACCTCACCGTTATTATTTGTGGGGGGCTTGTATCCGACTTTTGGGGTCTATTCTCTGGAGGCAAGAGAGGTCTTTGTTTTCCTCTTCTAGGGGTAGTTAGTCCTCCGGCTGGCGCGAGACATCTAGCGACCAACGTAGGCATGTTCCCCGGCTACTTCTAGTGTTGGCGTTAGGAGTAGTTTTATGGTCAACCCATTTACCACTGCCCTATGAGCTGGATTTTTGTACGTCGCAGACTTACTTATTCCTCTGAGACCCTCGCCATTGGGGTCATAACAGTTTGCCAGGCCCGCTGGTCATTGTTTTTCTCCCGTTTTGACTTTGTGGTCTCGTATTTACCAGGTTCTAAGAATGTGAAGGCCGATGCTCTGTCTAGGAGCTTTGTGCCTGATGCTCCTGGAGTCGCTGAACCTGTGGGTATTCTTAAGGAAGGAGTTATCGTGTCTGCTATTTCTCCAGATCTGCGACGTGTGTTGCAGAGATTTCAGGCTGGTAGGCCTGACTCTTGTCCACCTGACAGATTGTTTGTGCCTGCTAGATGGACCAGCAGAGTCATTTCCGAGGTTCATTCCTCGGTGTTGGCAGGGCACCCGGGAATTTTTGGCACCAGAGATCTGGTGGCCAGGTCCTTTTGGTGGCCTTCCTTGTCAGGGGATGTGCGGTCATTTGTGCAGTCCTGTGGTACTTGTGCCCGAGCTAAGCCTTGTTGCTCTCGTGCCAGCGGGTTGCTCTTGCCCTTGCCTGTCCCGAAGAGACCTTGGACACACATCTCTATGGATTTCATTTCGGATCTTCCGGTGTCTCAGGGCATGTCTGTCATCTGGGTGATATGTGATCGTTTCTCCAAGATGGTCCATCTGGTTCCTTTGCCTAAGCTGCCTTCCTCTTCTGATCTGGTTCCTGTGTTCTTCCAGAACGTGGTTCGTTTGCACGGCATTCCTGAGAATATTGTGTCGGACAGAGGATCCCAGTTTGTTTCCAGGTTCTGGCGATCCTTTTGTGGTAGGATGGGCATTGATTTGTCGTTTTCGTCCGCTTTCCATCCCCAGACTAACGGACAAACGGAGCGAACTAATCAGACTCTGGAGGCTTATTTGAGGTGTTTTGTCTCTTCTGATCAGGATGATTGGGTGACCTTCTTGCCGTTGGCTGAATTTGCCCTTAATAATCGGGCTAGTTCCGCCACCTTGGTTTCGCCATTTTTCTGCAACTCTGGTTTCCATCCTCGTTTTTCCTCGGGACATGTGGAGCCTTCTGACTGTCCTGGGGTGGATTCCGTGGTGGATAGGTTGCAGCGGATCTGGAGTCATGTGGTGGACAACTTGAAGTTGTCACAGGAGAAGGCTCAGCGTTTTGCCAACCGCCGCCGCGGTGTGGGTCCCCGACTTCGCGTTGGGGATTTGGTATGGCTGTCTTCTCGATTTGTTCCTATGAAGGTCTCCTCTCCCAAATTTAAGCCTCGCTTCATTGGTCCTTACAAGATATTGGAAATCATTAATCCTGTATCCTTTCGCCTGGATCTTCCGGTGTCGTTTGCCATTCACAACGTATTTCATAGGTCCTTGTTGCGGCGGTACGTTGTGCCTGTGGTTCCTTCTGCTGAGCCTCCTGCTCCGGTGTTGGTTGAGGGCGAGTTGGAGTATGTGGTGGAGAAGATCTTAGATTCTCGTCTCTCCAGGCGGAGGCTTCAGTACCTGGTCAAGTGGAAGGGCTATGGTCAGGAGGATAATTCCTGGGTGGTCACCTCTGATGTGCATGCGGCCGATTTAGTTCGTGCCTTTCACGCCGCTCATCCTGATCGCCCTGGTGGTCTTGGTGAGGGTTCGGTGACCCCTCACTAAGGGGGGGGTACTGTTGTGAATTTACCTTTTGGCTCCCTCTAGCGGTTACTAGTGATTTGACTCTGGGTATGTCATTCATCCCTTGTATGCTCACCTGGGTCATTAGGTCAGGGATGTTGCTATATAAGCTCCCTGGACCTTCAGTTCAATGCCTGGCAACGTTGTAATCAGAGCTAATCTGTTGTGCTCTTGTCTACTGATCCTGGTTCCTGCTAAATTAAGCTAAGTCTGCTTTCTTGCTTTTTGCTATTTGTTTTTGTTTGCATTTTTGTCCAGCTTGTACATAATCTGTATCCTAACCTTGCTGGAAGCTCTAGGGAGGCTGGAGTTCTCCCCCCGGGCCGTTAGACGGTTCGGGGGTTCTTGTATCTCCAGTGTGGAATTTTGTTAGGGTTTTTGTTGACCATATAAGTTATCTTACTACATTCTGCTATTAGTAAGTGGGCCTCTCTTTGCTAAACCTAGTTCATCTCTGTGTTTGTCATTTCCTCTTACCTCACCGTTATTATTTGTGGGGGGCTTGTATCCGACTTTTGGGGTCTATTCTCTGGAGGCAAGAGAGGTCTTTGTTTTCCTCTTCTAGGGGTAGTTAGTCCTCCGGCTGGCGCGAGACATCTAGCGACCAACGTAGGCATGTTCCCCGGCTACTTCTAGTGTTGGCGTTAGGAGTAGTTTTATGGTCAACCCAGTTACCACTGCCCTATGAGCTGGATTTTTGTACGTCGCAGACTTACTTATTCCTCTGAGACCCTCGCCATTGGGGTCATAACACACACCTCCTTCTCCTGCTCATGAGGGGCTTCTGTCCTGTCACCACATCAAAGAGGCTCCTGCAGAGGGAGCGGCCCACGGCAGGTGATGGCCCCTCTTGCAAATGCCAGAACTGCCCGATGGCCAGTCCGGCCCTGCCTGTTTGTAGAAATTATTATCAAAAATAAAATAATTGTGAACCAACACAAACTGAAGTAGATTGAGGGTATAGCTCCACGTTCAGGATTGCATCAGGATTTGGTCAGGATTTTCCATCAGTATTTGTAAGCCAAAACCAGGAGTGGGTGATAAATACAGAAGTGGAGCATATGTTTCGATTATACTTTTCGTCTGATTGTTCCACTCCTGGTTTTGGCTTACAAATACTGATGGAAAATCCTGACCAAATCCTGATGCAATCCTGAACGTGGAGCTATACCCTGAGAAGAACATTGTTATGTGCTAGAGTGTGTCCACTTTCTGATTCAAGAAATTGTTGTACAACCATCAGGCCGTGCTGATGAGCAATATTGGTGTACCGTGACTAAACGTCTACTGTCACCAATGGAGCATCTGCAGTTAATTTTAAATTTTTGACTTTTTGAATTAAATGAGTAGAATCTCTCAGATACAATGGTAACCTCTGTACCAGTGGTTGTAAGTAAAAATCTAAATATGTGCAGGCTCTCTCTCCAAGGCCGCCAATCCCCGAGACTATAGGTCTACCGGGTGGACAAATAAGGCTCTTGTGTATCTTGGGTACTAAGTAAAAGGTTGGCACTACAGGTTTCTTGATAAAGATATAATTCTTCTCTTTCTTAGTGATAGTGCCATCCGATAAAGCAGCCTCCAGCCTCCAGTATAGTCAACACACATGTCCAGGCAATTATCTGTCGACAGTTACCCATCAATCATGCTATATAGCGAAACACTGTCAGTACACTTAGCAGCATATTAATGAGGCCTGTTAGCCAATGAATACCACAAACACGAGAAAATGAATAAATGGGATCATGCTTCCTCATCCAAAAAATAAGCATCCCCTATGATCATTATTATCGTAAGGTAACATTGGAAATTATATCAGGTTTAGCTTAGATACTGGCTTGTATAGAACAGCATCATGATTATATGCATATTAAAATGGTTAGATCTCACCCAATGTCGGAGAGGTTCTGACTGTCATGATCTCTCACAAGGGAGGGTGAGGTGGAAACAAAGCCTCTATCATTTATAACGGAGACCTAGGGGGCGCATCAAGAAAACTCCGCCCATGGCGTGTGACGCGCTTCCCATCCTTGGAACGCACTTCCGGTATTTGGAGCACACATCTGGACTGTGGAACGCAAGAAACTCCCATGGTGACACGCAACCGCTCACCCCGGATGAACCTGAGTTCCATATCGGATCAATTGCTTATTATGCTCATTATCTGATTTTCAAAGGGTGTATAGCCCCTGGTGGGTATTAGACCAATAAGGCCCGATACCTATTGTGCTGCACATATGCGTACATGTTTCAAAATACAAATACCAAACATAGGATATGGGCAAAGCACTAAAATAGAACAGACAGTTATTCTTCCTATATTGCTGTCATGTTCTCCATTAGAACACCAACAGTGGTAGGGGGACTATGTGCCTCAGCTCCTACCTAACATGGAGGTTGGCACCCTAGGAGAACCTGCGTAAATAGCGCCCCCACTCGACGGTGGCTATCCCTATTTAACTGTCTCTAAATGTCCCTGCATTTCAGAGACAAATGACATTATGATGAGACAATTTGTAAACAGAACCAACTCACATATGGGGTATGTACAGTACAGACCAAAAGTTTGGACACACCTTCTCATTTAAAGATTTTTCTGTATTTTCATTACTATGAAAATTGTACATTCACACTGAAGGCATCAAAACTATAAATTAACACGTGGAATTATATACTTAACAAAAAAGTGCGAATCAACTGAAATTATATCATATTCTAGGTTCTTCAAAGTAGCCACCTTTTGCTTTGATGACTGCTTTGCACACTCTTGGCATTCTCTTGATGAGCTTCAAGAGGTAGTCACCGGGAATGGTCTTCCAACAATCTTGAAGGAGTTCCCAGAGATGCTTAGCACTTGTTGGCCCTTTTGCCTTCACTCTGCGGTTCAGCTCACCCCAAACCATCTAAATTGCGTTCAGGTCTGGTGACTCTGGAGGCCAGGTCATCTGGCGTAGCACCCCATCACTCTCCTTCTTGGTTAAATAGCCCTTACAGAGCCTGGAGGTGTGTTTGGGGTCATTGTCCTGTTGAAAAATAAGTGATGGTCCAACGGTTCAGTATGCCTTCAATTTTGCATAAATCCCCAACAGTGTCACCAGCAAAGCACCCCCACACGATCACACCTCCTCCTCCATGCTTCACGGTGGGAACCAGGCATGTAGAGTCCATCCGTTCACCTTTTCTGCGTCGCACAAAGACACGGTGGTTGGAACCAAAGATCTCTAATTTGGACTCATCAGACCAAAGCACAGATTTCCACTGGTGTAATGTCCATTCCTTGTGTTCTTTAGCCCAAATAAGTCTCTTCTGCTTGTTGCCTGTCCTTAGCAGTGGTTTCCTAGCAGCTATTTTACCATGAAGGCCTGCTGCACAAAGTCTCCTCTTAACAGTTGTTGTAGAGATGTGTCTGCTTCTTGAACTCTGTGTGGCATTTACCTGGTCTCTAATCTGAGCTGTTAACCTGCGATTTCTGAGGCTGGTGACTTGGATAAACTTATCCTCAGAAGCAGAGGTGACTCTTGGTCCTCCTTTCCTGGGGTGGTCCTCATGTGAGCCAGTTTCTTTGTAGCGCTTGATGGTTTTTGCCACTGCACTTGGGGACACTTTCAAAGTTTGCCCAATTTTTCGGACTGACCTTCAATTCTTAAAGTAATGATAGCTACTCGTTTTTCTTTACTTAGAATTTGTATTATGGCAAGAAAAAGCAGCGAACAGTCTATTCTCAATTTTTCGGACTGACTGACCTTCACTTCTTAAAGTAATGATGGCCACTCATTTTTCTTTATTTAGCTGTTTTTTCTTGCCATAATACAAATTCTAACAGTCTATTCAGTAGGACTATCAGCTGTGTATCCACCAGACTTCTGCACAACACAAATGATGGTCCCAACCCCATTATAAGGCAAGAAATCCCACTTATTAAACCTGACAGGGCACACCTGTGAAGTGAAAACCATTCCCGGTGACTACCTCTTGAAGCTCATCAAGAGAATGCCAAGAGTGTGCAAAGCAGTCATCAAAGCAAAAGGTGGCTACTTTGAAGAACCTAGAATATAAGACATAATTTCAGTTGTTTCACACTTTTTTGTTAAGTATATAATTCCACATGTGTGGCGCCCCCACTCAACGACGGGTATCCCTGTTTAGCTGTCCCTATTACCCCCTAGATTCCTGGGAGGCAGGTGTGGTTATAGGAATTTACTAGATGTAAACCAATAACTGGGAGACATAAGATGATGGGGAATAATAACCTTTGTGTACATAGGGGGGGGATTATAGGAAGGGGCTATAGGACAGCTGTTCATTCAACCCTAAGGGATATGGAGGGACCCGTCAGGGCAAGGGGGTTACTCGGTACCGGGTCCAGTGTTCAAAGGGGGATGTCACGGTGGCTGATGTAGATGGTAGAATGGTGAGAGGTGCAGTGAAGAACGAGGACACAGGATTGCAGTCTCTTTACCTTGTTTACTGTTGGTTTCAGCATCCACAGTCCAGGGCACCAGATCACAGGGCAGGTAGAGTACGGCCGGTTTGGAGGCAAGTCCAGAGTCCCCTTGCCTAGGTGGAAATCAATAGCCTTCCCTTGCGCTGTAGTGGTGTAGTCCCTTACTGCATAAGCTTTAAATAAGGTCCTCCCAGATGTGGTGTTTCTCTCTCTGTCCCCCGTAGTTGGATAGGACAAAACCCGTATGGCTGGTGGCTTGAGGCGGTTTATAGGGACTCTAGCATGCCCCAGCCTCTGAGGGGTGCCACCGTGCCTCCTGGGTGTAGGTGCGGACAGGTAACGTGCAATTAGCTGTCCTGCCGGTCTTTGAAGTAAGGCGTAGAGGTCCTTACTACCTCGGTGTTCCGGTTACCGGCATCTGTGCCTCAGAAAGAGGCAGCCTGCTCGTGGCTGGTCCCGTTCTGGTATCCTCTCCTGTGCTTTGCTTTCCTGCACGCCCACTGCAACGTATTCTGCTTTCTGAAATGTCTCCTTCTGGGAGCTGTCGCACTTCAGGCTACACGGCTCCTCAGCTTCCTTTCCTTCTGTCTCTCTTACAGGAACTGAACTCTTTCCCTCCAGATCAGGATGTTCTTATAGGGTAGTTCACCTTAAAAAGGCTTAGAGCTCCCCCTTCTGGTCTGGAGTGTGAAAATGTTGCTTGCTTTGTGTTACCTGACAAAGAGTTTTCCTTAGGTTCCCTCCAAACGTAACATCACTCTCCCCGTGAGGAAAGCAACATTACTTCGGTCCGTAGAAACAAAGAAAGGCTCTGCCCATGCCGGCAAAGTGGGCAGAACCAGGGTGCACCTTGAGGGTGCCAAACTATTTACAATAAAAGTCTTTGGGTAATTCACTGTCCATTACCTCAATGTCCATATAACCTGTAACAAATGTAAGCAAGCAATTCAAACAAATAACAGCAATTATTGACATTTTTAGTCCCTGTAACGAGCTGGGATTTGACCTTTGGTACTACGAGTAGACCTGCCTAGTTCCTGATCTAACATGTCTGCTGTTACTGTAGTGGACCCACTAGTGTGTGTACTATCTGTAGGCCTGCATTGTGTAGGTAAATTGGGCAAGAGTCTTCTGCGTCTTCTTAGATTCACCATAGGTCTAACAGATTCACCAATAGCAGAGGGTGGATTTTCTGGTTCCACTGCTGGGGTGACATTTGCTGCTTGAACCTGTTGGTGCAGAGTCTCTTCTGGTTCAGGATGGTCTGGAATCACATTTTGTTCTGGTATTTCCAGCTGGGGAAAAGTCAAGATAGGTATCACGATGGCCTGATGTACTTGAGTCCAAGACTGGGGAAAATCTCCAAGAACAGTGCGAATCTTCTTTTCCTCTGGTTCCATGGGTGGAGATGTTCCTGGGTCTGTTTCTCTGTTCCTCAATTTATCAGGGCATATTTTGAGATGGTCTCTGGATACTGCAGTTGAAGTTTCTCCTCCATCTTTGCTGATAAGACAGACTTTCATGTTGTCAAAGTTGGAAGGTAGAATACTGTAAGGTTCTGCTTCCCACTTGTCATCAAGTTTGTTGCAGTCTTCTTTTACGTTTGAGCACTTGTTCACCTGGTGACAAGGGAATTGCAGGGGCATGTTGGTTATAGTCTCTTTCTTGCTTTTGTGTAGCTTGTGATAGACTTCTCTCTATGCACTCTTGTACTTGGCGGTACTTTTGTTGTCTTTCTGTATCCCAATCTGCATCAGATGAGGTATTTTCTGAGGTTAGGAAACCCATGTCTAGATCAACAGGTAGTTTACTGGATCTTCCTCTCATCAGGTATGCTGGTGTGCAGTTGGTGGAATTCACTGGGATGTGGTTGTACAAGTCTACCGAGTCTGGTAACTTTTCTGGCCATAAGTTCCTTTCCTGTATAGGTAAGGTTTTTAGTAGGTCAATCACTACTTGGTTCATCTTCTCACACATTCCGTTGGTTTGTGGGTGGTGCGGTCTACATACGTAGAGGTTGTAGAATTCTTGGAACACTTCCGCTTTGAGGGCTGGTCCTTGGTCAGTAAGCACTTTCTCTGGGTATCCGTGTGGTCTACAGAAGTGCTGTTGGAAGGCCTTGGCTGCTGTCTTTGCTGTCTGGTCCTTGACAGGCACAACTACCAGGAATCTGGAGTAATGGTCCACAATGGTCAGAGCATAGACATAGCTTGATCGGCTGGGTGTTAGCTTCACGTGGTCTAAGGCCACCAGTTCAAGTGGCTGTATGGTGACTATGGGCTGTAGGGGAGCCCTCTGACTGTCACGGTCCTTCCTGCGTTAGCTACATGGGCCACACTCTCAGGACCACTTTTTCATCATGCCAATCCAGTAGAACCTTCCACGAAGTAGAATCTGTAATTTCTTCCATCCGAAGTGCCCTGCTCCATCGTGGTATGCTTCCAGAACCATTGGTGCATCTTGTCTTGGGACCACTATCTGCCAAACTAACATGTGAGTGCGTGGGTCGATGTTTCTCCGGCACAGCTTACCATCGTAGATAAATAGTTTGCCTTTCTCCTTGCACAGTTGTTGCGTCTCTTGTGGATCATCTGGACCAGGGTGTGAACCTGCCTGCGTCAGGAGTTCTTTCACCAGACAGACCGCCGGGTCACTGTCCTGGGTCTCTGCCCATCCATGGTGGGGCAGGGGATTCAGCGTGGCGTCCTGTTTATCCTTGCGCCTGTTCCTCACATGATGGGAATACTGAGTCGCCCTGGGGCGATGGAAAGCTGGTAACTCTATTTCTTTGAGTGTTTCTGAATCTTCTCTTATTTCCGGCAAGTTGGCCATTCTAGACAATGCATCGGCATTCGCATTCTTGTGCCCTGCACGGTACTTGATGGTGAAATCATAATTGGACAACCGAGCCATCCACCGTTGCTCCAAGGCACCTGGTTTGGCTGTGTCCAAGTGTGTCAGGGGATTGTTATCCGTGAAGACGGTAAATCTTGCCAAGGCCAGGTAGTGCTTGAATCTCTCCGTCACTGCCCAGATGATGGCGAGGAACTCCAGCTTAAAGGAACTGTAGTTTTCAGGGTTCCTTTCGGTGGGACAAAGTTACCCTTTCTTTGCCTTTCTGGACCTGGGACAACACGGTTCCTAGTCCAATGTTGCTGGCGTCCGTGTACAGCACAAACAGTTGGTCATACTCAGGATAAGCCAGTACCTCATCTTCTGTCAGAGCCAACTTCAAACGAGTGAAGGATCTCTCCAGTCCGTCGTCCCAGTCAAATGGGGTATTCTTACACTTGGTTTTCTTGGATTGGCCCACTAACAGATCTTGTAGTGGTGAGGCTTTCTTGGTGAAGTCTTTGATAAATCTGTAGTAGCCTACCAACCCGAGGAACTGCTGGACTTCATGGAGGTTGCTGGGCTTCAGCCAGTCTCTGATCAGTGACCTTGTCAGGGTCTGGGTGCCACTCCTTCAGCGCTCACCACATGGCCCAGGTACTGCACTTTGGGCTTTAACAGATGGCATTTGGATGGTTTTACCTTTAGGCCAAAGTTGGACAGAACTTTGAACGTTTCTGGAGCGTTGCACAGTCCGAACGGCATGTAGTTGAATTCACAGAGACCCATCGGTGTTGTGAAGACCGTCTTTTCCTTATCCCCCTCTGCTAAGGGAACCTGCCAGTACCCACTGGTGAGATCCAAGGTAGAGAAGTAGTTAGCAGATTTTATAGCAGCTAATGACTCTTCTATTCTGGGCAGTGAGTATGCATCTTTGTGTGTTATGCGGTTTATCTGCCTATAATCTACACACATTCTCATGCTGCCGTCCTTTTTCCTGATGAGGACTAAGGCCGGTTTCACATTAGCGTTTTGAGGAGCTGCGGAGGGCTGCTGACTTCCTCCGTGAAGCCCCGCCCTCGGCCGCACCTCCACTGCTAGCTCCACCTACTTCTGCATGCGGCCTGCATGCGGCCTGCGTACCTATCTTTAACATTAGGTACGCAGGTGGTGCGGCTATATGCGGATGCTTCCGCATGTGTCGTTTTGACGATGCGGCGACCAGCGTAGGACGTAGCTTGTTGCAATTTTTTTTTCTCCGCATCGTCAAAACGACGCATGCGGAAGCATCCGCATACAGCCGCACGACCTGCGTACCTAATGTTAAAGATAGGTACGCAGGCCGCATGCAGAAGTAGGCGGAGCTAGCGGCGGAGGTGCAGCCCAAGGCAGGGCTTCACGGAGGAAGTCCGCAGCCCTCCGCAGCTCCTCAAAACGCTAGTGTGAAACTAGCCTAATGGAGCTGCCCAGGGGCTACAATTATCTCTGATTACCTTGGCCTCTTTCATCTCTCGTAACATGTCTTTGGCACACTGATAATGAGCTGGAGGTACAGGCCGGTATCTCTCCTTAATGGGCGGATGATCTCCCGTGGGGATATGATGTTGAATCCCTTTTCCCTTCCCAAAATCTAGTGGGTGTTTGCTGAATACTCGCTCATACTCATGGACAACCCTGTAAGCCCCTTGTTTTTGGTGTGATGGTGTAGAGTCAGTGCCCACATGTAATTTCTGACACCAATCTTCCATTTGTCCTGCAGAGCCATTGTCCTCCGCCTGGTTGGACGGGACCTAGGGTTCTGTTGCCTGTATCACATTATTATCAACAGTAAACAGTTTGGCAAGTGTGGCATATTTGGTTAGGTGGACGTCCTTCTCTCCACAGTTAAGGACACGTACTGGCACCCTCCCCTTGCGGACTTCAGCCACCCCTCTGGCTGTCAGGATTGTGGGCCTACTATCTGAATACACAGGGTTCTTTACCTCTGAGGCCTATTGCTGCCCGACACCATATTAACATTTCACTCCTGGGGGGTATTGCAATGGCGATTGAATCACTCACTGTGGCACGGCCAATTTCTCCACCAGATAGTTCTACCTGCTGTCTCTGCACCAGAGCTCTGATTTTTTTCTGCAGGACACATTGCTCACTGGAACCAGCAGTTTCAGCCACCTGTTGTAGTAAGACAATAACCTCTGCAAGACAATTTTCTATATTTTCTATGACATTAGTAGCAATGGTTATCATGGGGTTACGTTCACATTGGTCAATATCAACAATCACCATTCCTTGGGCCTTCAATTCTACCCGCCCCACCTTAATGGTGACCTCTTTGTACCCCACTTGTGGCAATGGCTGACCGTTACTGGCTACTATGGTGAAATCATCATCGGGACCACGAGTAATGTCTGTGTCAGCCCAATAACGTTTATAAAGGATGTGAGGCTTAGTTGTCACCTGAGAACCGGTGTCCAGTAAAGCGTTCATCCTCACAATAGGGAGGACTGGTCGTCCTCCGACGTACTTGGCTCACCAGTTCTGTTGGCCTGGTCGTCCTACTCCTGGGGGTTGGCCCTCTGCCCCAGGGGTCGCTCCATCCTGGTGATAGCGATCGTCGTCCCTTCCTCTGGTCGGCGGGGTCCTCTTCTGTTGTCGCCAGGGAACATCCTCTGGTCTGGAAGCCAGCTTGATCTTCTCCTTGGGGGCCTTCTGTAGAGATTTCACGGTCCGGGCTAATGCGGCAAAGTTCTTGGTCAGCTCCTGCAGGTGGAGACGTAGTCCCGCGGGGGAATCATCATCGAGGAACTGGGCATCGGCCTCAGCAGGGACCTGAGGATCTAGTGCCACCTCTTGGTGGTACGTGAGGGCTGGACGCCTAGGGGGCACTGTGCGGCTGGGCTGTGGTTCATGTAGCACCCGGATGGCCTTGTCTTTAAATTGTGCAAAGTCCAGGTCAGGGTTTTGCATGGCCAGGAGGCGCAGCTGGGTTCTGTGGTTGTTGCACAGGAGTCCTTCAATGAACCGCTCTGTTAAGAGTTTGTCTCCATCCTACACGCTGTTAGGGTCAACCTGCCTGACAGCCCACAGTGCCTCCTGGCGATTAAGGGCATAGTCCCGTATGCTATCCTGCGCCCTCTGCTTGCACCCATAAAACTTCAATTTGATTTCTGTAGCGGTGCGGGTGTCAAAGGTGGTTTTAAGTTTAGCAAATATCTGCTGCACAGTCCGTTTGTCCACATTTGGCCAGGATTTCACTTCTCTTAGGGCTGCACCTATCAATTGCCCAATTAAGATGCTGACCTTTTAATGCTCGGTCAGGGGATATACCTCAAATAGACTGCAGAGTCTTTCCTTAAAGTCACTTAATGTATGGGACTCCCCGGAATATTGTGGAAGCCAGTCCGCTCCAGGAATATAGGGCATGGACAGCGGCATGATGAGCGCGATAGCTGCAGCGGGGTCCGGCTGGCTTATGGGAGCTGCAGGCTCGGCTAGCGGTACGGGGACTGCGGCTGTGTCTTCTGCGGGGCCCGGGGGCATCACTAAGCCTGCAGGTGCGTCCACTGCTGGGCCTGGGGGCGCTATGAGGTCTGCGGCTGCAACCGCCGCCAACTCTCCCACCAAACTAGACATGGCTCTTTCCCCTCGCTAACCTGGTGAAAGTCGGATCTCTTCTTCCGTAATCTTCAGCGGTCCCTCCGGTGTGTCACTCGGCACTTTGCAGCGTCCTCACTACTGGCTCCGCTATACGGCGTCTTCACTTCCGGCGTTCCAGCAGCGCGGTACCCGTTTCCTTCTTTGTGCTCTTTCCGGCTGGCTCCGCCCACGAAGGTACGTCTCCTCCCTTTCGCGCTCCACACGGCGCGGCAATGGCGGATTTTGGCGGCAATTTTTGGTGGCAATGGAAAATAAACAGTCTCTTAGCACAAAACAGATAGGCACAGTCTTTTAGGCGCACATGACCTGTTTTGCTGGGTCAGTAGATCCTGTTCGTGGCGCCAAGTTGGAGGGCCCCGTCAGGGCAAGGGGGTTACTCGGTACCGGGTCTGGTGTTCACAGAGGGATGTCACGGTGGCTGACCCGGTCCGTGGCCCTGGGACGACCGTATAAAAGGGAAAGGTCTTTAACCCCTTAAACCCCGAGGGTGGTTTGCACGATAATGACCGGGCCAATTTTTACAATTCTGACTACTTTCCTTTTATGAGGTTATAACTCTGGAACGCTTCAATGGATCCCGGTGATTCTGACATTGTTTTCTCGAGACATATTGTACTTCATGATAGTGGTAAAATTTCTTTGATTTTACCTGCTTTTATTTGACAAAAATGAACTTTTCGCCCCCAATTTTTTATTTTCCCAAGTTTACCAGAAGAAATTGTACCCTAAACGTTGTTGTGCAATTTGTCCTCAGTACGCTGATACCCCATATGTGGGGGTAAACCACTGTTTGGGTGCATGGTAGAGCTCGGAAGGGAAGGAGCGCCGTTTGACTTTTCAATGCAAAATTGGCTGGAATTGAGATGGGACGCCATGTTGCATTTGGAGAGCCCCTGATGTGCCTAAACATTGAAACCCCCCACAAGTGACACCATTTTGGAAAGTAGACCCCCTAAGGATCTTATCTAGATGTGTTGTGAGAGCTTTGAACCCCCAAGTGTTTCACTACAGTTTATGACGCAGAGTCGTGAAAATAAAAATTCTTTTTTTCTACAAAAATTATTTTTTAGCCCCCAGTTTTGTATTTTCCCAAGGGTAACAGGAGAAACTGGACCCCAAAAGCTGTTGTACATTTTGTTCTGAGTACGCTGATACCCCATATGTGGGGGGTAACCACCGTTTGGGTGCATGGCAGAGCTCGGAAGGGAAGGAGCGCCATTTGGAATGCAGACTTAGATGGAATGGTCTGCAGGCGTCACATTGCGTTGGCAGAGCCCCTGATGTACTTAAACAGTAGAAACTCCCCACAAGTGACCCCATATTAGAAACTAGACTCCCCAAGGAACTTATCTAGATGTGTTGTGAGAACTTTGAACCCCCAAGTATTTCACTACAGTTTATAACGCAGAGCCGTGAAAATAAAAAATCTTTTTTTTCCTACAAAAATGTTTTTTTAGCCCCCCCAATTTTTATTTTCCCAAGGGTAACAAGAGAAATTGGACCCCAGAAGTTGTTGTCCAATTTGTCCTGAGTACGCCGATACCCCATATGTTGGGGTAAACCCCTGTTTGGGCGCACGGGAGAGCTCGGAAGGGAAGGAGCACTGTTTTACTTTTTCAACGCAGAATTGGCTGGAATTGAGATCGGACACCATGTCACGTTTGGAGAGCCCTGATGTGCCTAAACAGTTGAAACCCCCAATTCTAACTGAAACCCTAACCCAAACACACTACTAACCCTAATCCCAACCACACCCCTAACCCCAACTCCAACACACCCCTAACCCTAATCCCAACCATAACCCTATCCACACCCCTAACCCTGACACACTCCTAACCCTAATCCCAACCGTAAATGTAATCCAAACCCTAACCCTAGCCCCAACCCTAACCCTTGCCCTAACCCTAGCTCTAACCCTAGCTCTAACCCTAGCCCTAACCCTAGCCCTAATCCTAATGGGAAAATGGAAATACATTTTTTTAATTTTTTTTATTTTTCCCTAACTAAGGGGGTGATGAAGGGGGGTTTGATTTACTTTTATAGCGGGTTTTTAGCGGATTTTTATGACTGGCAGCCGTCACACACTTAGGCTGGTTTCACACTTGCGTTTTGATTTGCAGCGTTTTTTAAAAAAACGCAGGTGGTGAAAAAAGGCATGTAAACGCATGCAAACGCTGCGTTTTTTAGACGCATGCGTTTTTGCATGCAGAAAAAAAACGCGGCGTTTTGACGTGTTTACATGCGTTTTTTCCTGCGTTTGCGTTTTTGAAACGCATGCTGAGAAGTGTGTGACAGCTGCCAATCATCAAAATCAACTAGAAAACCCACTATTAATAGAATTAGCTAGGGTTAGGGTTAGGGTTAGGATCCCTAAGGTTAGGGTTAGGGGTAGCTTTTTATTAGAAGAATGTCCTGGTCACCAGGTCACTGATCAGCCACCCCCCACCATCAAGGTGATAAAGGGATCCAAACCCTAACCCTAACCCTACCCCTAACCATAACCCTAGAGATCCAAACCCTAACCCTACCCCTACCCCTAACCATAACCCTAGGGATCCAAACCCTAACCCTACCCCTACCCCTAACCCTTGTGATCCTAACCCTACCCCTAACCCTTGGGATCCTAACTCTAACCCTAACCCTAGGGATCCTAACCCTAACCCTTAGGATCCTAACCCTAAGGGTTAGGATCCTAACCCTAACCCTAAGGGTTAGGATCCCTAGGGTTAGGGTTAGGATTCCTAGGGTTACTAGGGATCCTAACCCTAACCCTAACCGTTACCCTAGGGATCCTAACCCTAACCCTAAGGGTTAGGATCCTAACCCTAACCCTAAGGGTTAGGGTTAGGATCCCTAGGGTTAGGGTTAGGGTTAGGATCCCTAGGATTACTAGGGATCCTAACCTTAGGGTTAGGGTTTTCTTGGTTTTTTTTGTGTTTTCTTGTGTTTTTCTATAAAAACGCATGCGTTTTTAACGCAAGCAAACGCATGTGCTTAAAAACGCATGCGTTTACATAGACAGCAATACATTTTTTTGCCGCGAATAAACGCATGCGTTTTTTGCGGCAAAAAAACGCCGCTAGAAATTACTACAGGTTGCATTTCTGCAACTAAACGCACGCGTCAAAAAACGCATGCGTTGCCGAAAACGCGTCAAAATGCATGCTAAAAAAGCATGCGTTTTTAATGTTAAGTATAGAAAAAAAACGCATGCGTTGCCGAAAACGCATAAGTATAGAAAAAAACTCATGCGTTTTTTAGCGCTAAAACGCTGCAGATCAAAACGCAAGTGTGAAACCAGCCTAAAAGACGCTTTTCATTGCAAAAAATATTTTTTGGCGTTACTACATTTTGAGAGCTATAATTTTTCCATATTCTGGTCCACAGAGTCATGTGAGGTCATGTTTTTTGCGGGACGAGTTGACGTTTTTATTGGTAACATTTTCAGGCACGTGACATTTTTTGATCGCTTTTTATTCCGATTTTTGTGAGGCAGTATGACCAAAAAAACAGCTATTCATGAATTTCTTTTTTTTTTTGCGGGGGGGGGGGGGGGAGGCGTTTATACCGTTCCATGTTTGGTAAAGTAGATAAAGCAGTTTTAGTCTTCGGGTCAGTACGATTACTGCAATACCTCATTGATATAATTTTTTTATGTTTTGGCGCTTTTATACGATAAAAACTATTTTATAGAAAAAATAATTATTTTTGCATCGCTTTATTCTCAGGACTATAACTTTTTAATTTTTTCGCCGAGGATGCTGTATGGTGACTCGTTTTTTGCGGGACAAGATGATGTTTTCAGCGGTACCATGGTTATTTATATCCGTCTTTTTGATCACGTGCTATTCCACTTTTTGTTTGACGGTATGATAATAAAGCGTTGTTTTTTGCCTCTTTTTTTTTTTTTTTTACGGTGTTCACTGAAGGGGTTAACTAGTGGGACAGTTTTAGTGATGCTAAACATGTGTACATTTATTGTTTTGTTTTTTTTATTTAGATAAAGAAATGTATTTATGGGAACAATATGTATATTTTTTATTCTTTCTTTAGGAATTTTTTTTTTATTTTTTTTTACACAACTAAATATATTTTTATTAACTTTATAACATTGCCCCGGGGGGGTCATCATGTTATAAGGTCAGATCGCTGATCTGACACTTTACAGAGCACTGTGTCAGATCAGCGATCTGACATGCAGGGCTGCAGGCTTACCAGCTCCTGCTCTGAGCAGAGAGGAGACGCTCGGTACAAGGTGAGCACATCGTCTTGTACTGAGGGTCTCAGGGAAGCCCGCAGGGAGCCCCCTCCCTGCGCGATGCTTCCCTATGCCGCCGGAACACTGCGATCATGTTTGATTGCAGTGTGCCGGGGGTTAATGTGCCGGGGGCGGTCCGTGACCGCTCCTGGCACATAGTGCCGGATGACAGCTGCGATAGTCAGTGCCAGGTCACCTTGATGGGATAGTACGTCAAATGGGATTAAGGGGTTAAAGGGATAAAGTTTATATTCGTGACGTCACCTGTGGTATTCAGTCAGGGTGACCGACGCTGCTTTAAGGGGTCCGCTGGGGTGATGTTATGGCAGCTAGATGGTATACCTTCCCACAGGTGCAGTATATCCCCAAGGCTTCCCAGTATGTAGATGGTAGAATGGTGAGAGGTGCAGTGAAGAACGAGGACACAGGATTGCAGTCTCTTTACCTTGTTTACTGTTGGTTTCAGCAGCCACAGTCCAGGGCACCAGATCACAGGGCAGGTGGAGTCCGGCCGGTTTGGAGGCAAGTCCAGAGTCCCCTTGGCTAGGTGGAAATCAATAGCCTTCCCTTGTGCTGTAGTGGCTGGTAAGTAGTGCCTTACTGCATAAGCTTCAAATAAGGTCCTCACAGATGTGGTGTTTCTCTCTGTCCCCCGTAGTCGGATAGGAAAAAACCCGTATGGCTGGTGGCTTGAGGCGGTTTATAGGGACTCTAGCATGCCCCAGCCTCTGAGGGGTGCCACCGTGTCTCCTGGGTGTAGGTGCGGACAGGTAACCTGCAATTAGCTGTCCTGCCGGTCTTTGAAGTAAGGCGTAGAGGTCCCTACTACCTCGGGGTTCAGGTTACCGGCGTTATCTGCGCCTCAGAAGGAGGCAACCTGCTCGGGGCTGGTCCCCTTCTGGTATCCTCTCCTGTGCTTTGCTTTCCTGCACGCTCACTGCTACGTATTCTGCTTTCTGAATTGTCTCCTTCTGGGAGCTGTAGCACTTCAGGCTACACGGCTCCTCAGCTTCCTTTCCCTCTGTCTCTCTTATAGGAACTGTACTCTCTCCCTCCAGATCAGGATCTTCTTATAGGGGAGTTTACCTTAAACAGGCTTAGAGCTCCCCCTTCTGGTCTTGAGTGTAAAAATGTTGCATGCTTTGTGTTACCTGACAAAGAGTTCTCCTTCGTTGCCTCCAAACGTAACATCACTCTCCCCGTGAGGAAAGCAACATTACTGTGACGACCAGGACCCTGGGGCGCCACAGATTGACCGTTCTGAGGTTGAATATCCATCTGCTCTCCTTATCTGTTTGTCCCAGTCCCCTCCCCTTATTGGTGGTGTGATTTTATCAATCCCAACAAAGGTGATTTTTTTAGGGTTCCCTTGATGAAAATGATTCATGTGGTTTGCCACCGGAGTTTCTCTCTTGTTCATAATGTCACGAAGGTGCTCGCCCACTCTCTTGCGAAATTCCCTTATTGTTTTTCCTACATACTCCATCCCGCAAAAACATGTGGCCTTGAAGATAATGCCTTTGGTGCAACAAATGATGAAATGCCGCATGGAGTCCATGGTGCCGGTGACATTACTTGAGAAACTTTTTGTGGATGTGATTGAAGAACAAGCTTTACAACTACCACATTTAAAACAGCTCTTAATCTGATTTGTCACCGGGCTGAATGCTCCTTTGGAATGGTAATGGCTGTGGCCCATTCTATCTCCCAGGGATCTACCTCTCCTGTAGGTGATCTGTGGAGATGAGGAAATGTGTTCCTTAATGTCCATGACCATCGTTAGGACTGACCAATGTTTTTGGAGGATGACTCTTATATCGTTCGCTCCATTGGAGTATTTTGTAATGAAGCGAATAATGGTATCATCATCTGCCTTTTGTTTAGGTACCACTAAATCCTTTCTTTCTCTCTTTACAGATTCTTTGTAGGCCCTGCTCAAAATTCCTTTAGGGTAACCCCTTTCCAAAAACCTTCCTCGAAGGTCAGTAGCTTGTTCTTGAAAAGTACCCATGTCTGAGCAGTTAATACAGATTCTTAAGTACTGGCCCTTAGGAATTCCTCTCTTGAGTGGGGCCGGATGGTTACTCTCCCATGTCAGGAGGGAATTTGTAGCCGTATCCTTCCTATTGGTCTTAGTGGATATTGCTACATCATCATTTTTCTCAATACAGATGTCCAAGAACACTAATTTGGTAGGACTGGCTTTATAGGTGATTGGCTCACATGCCTCATTAATATGTTGCTAAGTGTACTGACAGTGTTTGGCTATATAGCATGATTGATGGATAACTGTCGACACAGAGTATTGCCTGGACACATGTGTTGACTATACTATACACCGGTACCCATTCATTATAATTGCATTATTATGAGCATTGTATGCTATGGTATTTGATAAATACGGATATGCTCTGCAAGCAGCCATTGTCGTAAGGGGAATAATAGTGGTTTGCATAATTACGGTATATGTTTGCCCCAAGGGTCTGTACATACGAGTGTTTGATCATACAGATTATATTCATCACTACACAAACTACTAGCCCTTTTTAGTTTATGGGGTCATCTTACCTGAGACCCCGATTACTATCAGTATTTTTAATTATCCCCTTCCCCTCATTTCTGTGTTTGTTTGGTATAGGGCTCACTTTCCTCACTGGGGTCCCATTCCCACTTTTTCTGATTTATGTATTTGATATACTTTTATGTGTACCTAATAAAGGTTAAGTTTATATATCCATTTGCTATTCACACAGGGGGCTGCATTATATCTTATGAGGGGTTGTATTATATTTTGTGGGGTGCTGTATTATACCCTATGAGGCGGGCTGCATTATATTCTATGAGGGAATCTACATTATATTCTATGAAGGGGCTACTGTATATTCTATGAGGGGGCTACATTATATTCTATGAAGAGGCTACCCCGACCCCTGCTACATAATTAAGATGTGTACTACTTTATATTTATATTATACCCTGATATTAGCGCTTAGGGCCCACCTGGAGCTATGCTACTGTAACTGTATCGGCGTGCACATCGCGCCCATACAGTTACATTTTGTGGCAGAGCAGGGAGAATTGATCTCCCTGATCTGAAGCCGGCCGCTATGGGGCCCCTGAGTAGGCAGTGGGGGGCCCGGTGCCAGCAGTGGGCATCCCCTCCTGTCATCGCAGGTTCAACAGTATCGGCTAGATGCTGATACAGCTGACCGCATTGATGAGAGAGGAAGCGTTATGCTCCCTCTCCCATCATCCCCCTGTCAGCGTCTGATGCAGACACTGACAGCTGGAGCGATGACTTCACTACCCGTTGCCTGCAGTCAGGAGATGAGCAGGAGCTCGGAGCAGCACAGGAACCAGGAAGAAGAGAGGTGAGTATTTATTATTTTTTTTTAATGGGGGTCCATTATACTACAAAGGCTGCCTGTGAGAGGGGGGCTGCATTATAATATAAAGACTGCCTATGAGTGGCTGCATTATACTACAAAGGCTGCCTATGAAGGGGCTGCATTATACTACAAAGGCTGCCTATGAGAGGGGGGTGCATTATACTACAAAGGCTGCCTAGGAGAGGGGTCTGCATTATACTACAATGGCTGCCTATGAGAGGGGGGCTGCATTATACTACAAAGACTGCCTATGCGATGGGGGTGCATTATACTACAAAGGCTACCTATGAGAGGGGGCTGCATTATACTACAAAGGCTACCTATGAGAGGGGGCTGCATTATACTACAAAGGCTGCCTATGAAGGAGTTGCATTATACTACAAAGGCTGCCTAGGAGAGGGGCCTGCATATACTACAAAGGCTGCCTATGAGAGGGGGGCTGCATTATACTACAAAGGCTGCCTATGAGAGGGGGTGCATTATACTACAAAGGCTGCCTATGAGAGGGGGCTGCATTATACTACAAAGGCTGCCTATGAGAGGGGGCTGCATTATACTACAAAGACTGTCTATGAGAGGGGGCTGCATTATACTACAAAGGCTGCCTATGAGAGGGGGTGCATTATACTACAAAGGCTGCCTATGAGAGGGGGCTGCATTATACTACAAAGGCTGCCTATGAGAGGGGGCTGCATTATACTACAAAGGCTGTCTATGAGAGGGGGCTGCATTATACTGCAAAGGCTGCCTATGAGAGGGGGGCTGCATTATACTACAAAGGCTGCCTATGAGAGGGGGGTGCATTATACTACAAAGGCTGCCTATGAGAAGGGGCTGCATTATACTACAAAGGCTGCCTATGAGAGGGGATGCATTATACTACAAAGGCTGCTTATGAGAGGGGGAGCATTATACTACAAAGGCTGCCTATGAGAGGGGGTTGCATTATACTAGAAAGGCTGCCTATGAGAGGGGGGCTGCATTATACTACAAAGGCTGCCTATGAGAGGGGGCTGCATTATGCTACAAAGGCTGCCTATGAGAGAGGGGTGCATTATACTACAAAGGCTGACTATGGGGAGTGCATTATACTATATGGAGACCTATAGGGAGTGCATTATACTATATGGAGGCCTATAGGGAGTGCATTATACTATATGGAGACCTATGGGGAGTGCATTATAGTATATAGAGGTTTATGGGGAGTGCATTATACTATATGGAGACCTATGGGGAGTGCATTATACTTTATGGATGACTATGGGGTGCATTATAATATATGGAGGCCTATGGGGAGTGCATTATACTATATGAAGGCCTATGGGAAGTGCATTATACTATATGGAGATCTACAATGCCTACAAGTAGTATTCAACCCCCTGCAGATTTAGCAGGTTTAATAAGATGCAAATAAGTTAGAGCCTTCAAACTTCAAACAAGAGCAGGATTTATTAACAGATGCATAAATCTTACAAACCAAAAAGTTTTGTTGCTCAGTTAAATTTTTATAAATTTTAAACAGAAAAGTGTGGGTCAATTATTATTCAACCCCTAGGTTTAATATTTTGTGGAATAACCTTTGTTTGCAATTACAGCTAATAATCGTCTTTTATAAGACCTGATCAGGCCGGCACAGGTCTCTGGAGTTATCTTGGCCCACTCCTCCATGCAGATCTTCTCCAAGTTATCTAGGTTCTTTGGGTGGTCTCATGTGGACTTTAATCTTGAGATCCTTCCACAAGTTTTCAATTGGGTTAAGGTCAGGAGACTGACTAGGCCACTGCAACACCTTGATTTTTTGCCTCTTGAACCAGGCCTTGGTTTTCTTGGCTGTGTGCTTTGGGTCGTTGTCTTGTTGGAAGATGAAATGACGACCCATCTTAAGATCCTTGATGGAGGAGCGGAGGTTCTTGGCCAAAATCTCCAGGTAGGCCGTGCTATCCATCTTCCCATGGATGCGGACCAGATGGCCAGGTCCCTTGGCTGAGAAACAGCCCCACAGCATGATGCTGCCACCACCATGCTTGACTGTAGGGATGGTATTCTTGGGGTCGTATGCAGTGCCATCCAGTCTCCAAACGTCACGTGTGTGGTTGGCACCAAAGATCTCGATCTGGTCTCATCAGACCAGAGAACCTTGAACCAGTCAGTCTCAGAGTCCTCCAAGTGATCATGAGCAAACTGTAGACGAGCCTTGACATGACGCTTTGAAAGTAAAGGTACCTTACGGGCTCGTCTGGAACGGAGACCATTGCGGTGGAGTACGTTACTTATGGTATTGACTGAAACCAATGTCCCCACTGCCATGAGATCTTCCCGGAGCTCCTTCCTTGTTGTCCTTGGGTTAGCCTTGACTCTTCGGACAAGCCTGGCCTTGGCACAGGAGGAAACTTTCAAAGGCTGTCCAGGCCGTGGAAGGCTAACAGTAGTTCCATAAGCCTTCCACTTCCGGATGATGCTCCCAACAGTGGAGACAGGTAGGCCCAACTCCTTGGAAAGGGTTTTGTACCCCTTGCCAGCCTTGTGACCCTCCACGATCTTGTCTCTGATGGCCTTGGAATGCTCCTTTGTCTTTCCCATGTTGACCATGTATGAGTGCTGTTCACAAGTTTGGGGAGGGTCTTAAATAGAAAAGGCTGGAAAAAGAGATAATTAATCCAAACATGTGAAGCTCATTGTTCTTTGTGCCTGAACTACTTCTTAATACTTTAGGGGAACCAAACAGAATTCTGGTGGGTTGAGGGGTTGAATAATAAATGACCCTCTGAAAAGACTTTTCACAATTTAAAAAAAAAAATAAACAAAGAAATAACATTCTATTTTGCTGCAGTGCATTTCACACTTCCAGGCTGATCTACAGTCCAAATGTCACAATGCCAAGTTAATTCCAAATGTGTAAACCTGCTAAATCTGCAGGGGGTTGAATACTACTTGTAGGTACTGTATGTGGCGTGCATTATACTATAGATTCTGCCTATGGGGAGTGCATTATACTATATGGAGGCCTATGGGGAGTGCATTATACTATATAGAGACATATGGGGAGTTTATTATACTATAGATTCTGCCTATGGGGAGTGCATTATACTATATAGAGACCTATGGGGAGTGCATTATACTATATGAAGGCCTATAGAGAGTGCATTATACTATATGGAGACCTATGGGGAGTGCATTATAGTATATAGAGGTTTATGGGGAGTGCATTATACTTTATGGATGACTATGGGGTGCATTATAATATATGGAGGCCTATGGGGAGTGCATTATACTATATAGAGACCTATGGGGAGTGCATTATACTATATGAAGGCCTATGGGAAGTGCATTATACTATATGGAGATCTATGGGGCGTGCATTATACTATAGATTCTGCCTATGGGGAGTGCATTATACTATATTGAGGACTATGGGGAGTGCATTATACTATATTGAGGACTATCTGGTATATTATGTTATATGGAGGCTATCTAGGGGGCTATCATACACTGTGGGGATTATAGTGACGGGGCCATCATACAGTGTTGGAGCCATTAAGTAGTTTGGAGGATATTAAGGGGTCAGTATATATAGATGGATCGCCCCCACGTTAAGGGCAATGGGGTACTCAGTACCGGGTCCGTCTCTCGGTTCTGGGGATGTCACGGTGGCCCAACCCGGTCCGTGGCCCTTTGAGGGACGTCCAGTAAAAGAGTTTATAAATAAGGGAATGGTTTGTGATGCCACCTGTGGTATTCGGTCAGGGTGACCGACGCTGCTTGGGGTCCGCTGGGGTGATGGAGTGGCAGCTAGATGGTGTACCTTCCCACAGGTGAAGTATGTCCCCAGGGCTTCCCAGATGTGTAGGTGGTGATGGTGGACGATGTAAGGTGCAATGAATAACGAGGACACAAAGGTTGCAGTCTCTTTACCTTTTACTGAAGACTTCAGCGTCCACAGTCCAGGGTACCGTTCACAGGGCAGGCAGAGTCCGGCTGGTCCGAAGGCATATCCAGAGTTCTCTTAACCAGGTGGAAATCAGTAGCCTTCCTACTAGCGCCTGTGTGTTGTAGTACTTCCCTGCTGAGCACCACGAGATAGTCCTCACAACTTTCATGGATGTTTCTGATGTTCTCTCTCTCTCTGTCCCCCAGATGGTATGGATAGGACAACCCGTATGACTGGGATAGCCTGGGGCTTGTTTGTAGGGACCCAAGAGATGCCCCGACCCCCACAATTTGCCACCGTGTCTTCTTAGGTATTAAGGCAGCCAACTTGGAATTGACTGTCCTGCCGGTCTCTGAAGTAAGTTCCAAATGGCTGACACGTCACTTCTTATGTAAGTATGGTGCACAGAGAAGGGTTGCCAGTCCCGATGTACGAATAATTTAAAAAAAATCCGGCACTCAAAAAAGAATTTCTTTATCCATTATTTTATTTAATCATGTGTTCCCAGTGTATTTTAATGTAACGTTTCGGTCTTCTCGACCTTCATCAGACACTATAAATTCTGGTGATAAGTAACACAGCTGTGACTGTAGTCGACCCACCTATTAGGTATATGACTCCTATGGGAGTACAATATAAAGACCTGTGGTAAATAACACAGCTGACCGCACGCAGAGCACTGGGAAGTCTCCTGCCATGGGTCTCTGAAGTAAAGCGTAGAGTCTATTACTCCCTCGGTGTTCCGGCCACCGGCTACGCGCCTCAGAAGGAGGCTGCCGATCTTGGGGCAGAACTCCTCCAGGTATTATCTCCTTGTGCTGTGACTTCGTTTCTCACTCTCCACAATACAATTCCTTTCCTGTCCTTTCTTAGGATGCTGCTGCATGGGGTGCAGGTGCAGCTCCGTGTCTTTCTGTCTCGTGCTAGGCCTCTGTCAGGATCCCACCCCTGACAGGGACCCTCTGTCTACAGCTCAGATGTTCCTCCTTTCCCCCTGTCTGCCTGACAGGTCTTGCCTGGGCGAAGCCCAGTCTGCTTCTGACTGACTTCCTATCCAACCCACCAGTTTTACCCTATTGTGAGGAGTGCCCTAATAGATAGGAGCAAGGCTCCCCCTGGTGGACTGGAGTGTGAAGGGTAGTGTGTGACTTGTGATACCTGGCAAGGTGAACTCCTTTAGTGCCATCAGACGTAATATCACTCCCCCTGGTGGAAGAATGACATTACTGCAGCAACCAGGACTCTGGGACTCTGCATATACAGTGAGGGGGCATTGTACTGTTTATAAGAGAGCATCATACTGTGTATAGAGGAGCTGTACAGGGGCAGACTCGGGACATTATTAAATGTAAATTGGACACTTACTGTTATAGGGGAACTCAGGTTACTGTGACTGTCAAAGGGGCACACAGGGCAATATTACTTTTTAGGGGACAAAATATGGGCACTGTTTTCTAGGGCACTTGCACCCGGCATTACTATATTATAGAGGGTTGCTTTAGAATTTAGAGGGAACAGAGAACCACACAGCAGGTGAAGTAATAGGGACACATATGGCAGCAGCGGCACAGTATTGGGGTATCAGCAGGATGAGGAGTTTGTGCAGGTTGGGAATAGATGGTTATGGGGCTGGAATATGAGAAGTGAAATGTGTTTTTGTTGTAATCTCTGCAGCCCAGTCCTGGCTGAAAGAAGTTGTCATGTCTGTCTGGGCCAGATGGAAAAGACGGAAAAAATGAACGACTCCATCAGAAAGAATGTCAGCGGTAAGTCACTATCTGTAACTCTGCGGTGATCTCTTATACACTGTGTG
The DNA here is from genome assembly GCF_051348905.1 of Ranitomeya variabilis. Lineage (NCBI taxonomy): Eukaryota > Metazoa > Chordata > Amphibia > Anura > Dendrobatidae > Ranitomeya > Ranitomeya variabilis. The sequence goes on along the minus strand of NC_135232.1, from coordinate 697,261,579 downwards.
CAGAATTATTAGGCAAGTTGTATTTTAGAGGATTATTTTTATTAATGATCAACAACTATGTTCTCAATCAACCCAAAAGACTCATAAATATCAAAGCTTAATATTTTTGGAAGTTGGAGTGGGTTTTTTTTAGATTTGGCTATCTTAGAAGGATATATGTTTGTGCAGGTAACTATTACTGTGCAGAATTATTAGGCAACTTAATAAAAAACAAATACAGTCCCATCTCACTTGTTTATTTTCACCAGGTAAACCAATATGACTGCACAAAATTTAGAAATAAACATTTCTGACATGCAAAAACAAAACCCCAAAAATGAGTGACCAATATAGCCACCTTTCTTTATGATGACACTCAACAGCCTTCCATCCATAGATTGTCAGTTGCTTGATCTGTTTACGACCAACATTGCATGCAGCAGCCACCACAGCCTCCCAGACACTGTTCCGAGAGGTAGACTGTTTTCCCTCCCTGTAGATCTCACATTTTATGAGGGATCAAAGGTTCTCTATGGGGTTCAGATCAGGTGAACAAGGGGGCCATGTCATTATGTTTTCTTCTTTGAGACCTTTATGTTATGACCCCAATGGCAGAGGGTCTCAGGAATCAATACCAAGTCTGCAGACACAAAAAAACAGCTCATAGGGCAGTGGTAACTGGGCTGACCATATATCTAATCCTAGCACCACAAATAGAAGTAGCCGGGGAACGTGCCTACGTTGGTTCTAGACGTCTCGCGCCAGCCGGAGAACTAACTAACCCTAGAAGGGAAAAGAAAGACCTTTCTTGCCTCCAGAGAAAATACCCCAAAAGTTGGATACAAGCCCCCAACAAATAATAACGGTGAGGTAAGAGGAAAAGACAAACATAAGAATGAGCTAGGTATTTAGCAAAGAGAGGCCCAATAGCTAATAGCAGAATATAGTAAGATGACTTATATGGTCAGCAAAAAACCCTATTAAAATATCCACGCTGGATATTCAAGAACCCCCGAACCGTCTAACGGCCGGGGGGAGAACACCAGCCCCCTAGAGCTTCCAGCAAGGTCAGAAATCACATTTAGTACAAGCTGGACAAAAATAGTAGCAAAGCAAGTAACTCAAAAAACAAAGAAGCAAGACTTAGCTTAATTTTGCAAGAGCCAGGACCAGCAGACAGGAGCAACAGAAAGATCTGATTACAACGATGCCAGGCACTGGACTAAGGATCCAGGAAGTTAATATAGCGACACCCCTGGACTAACGACCCAGGTGAGTGCCAAACAGAAAAAAGACAATCCCAGAGTCATACCACTAGTGACCACAAGAGGGAGCCAAAAAGTCTAATTCACAACAGTACCCCCCCCTTAAGGAGGGGTCACTGAACCCTCACCAAGACCACCAGGGCGATCAGGATGAGCAGCGTGAAAGGCACGAACTAAATCGGCCGCATGCACATCAGAGGCAACCACCCAGGAATTATCCTCCTGACCATAGCCCTTCCACTTGACCAGATACTGAAGCCTCCGCCTGGAGAGACGAGAATCCAAGATCTTCTCCACCACGTACTCCAACTCGCCCTCAACCAACACCGGAGCAGGAGGCTCAGCAGAAGGAACCACAGGTACAACGTACCGCCGCAACAAAGACCTATGGAACACGTTGTGAATGGCAAACGACACAGGAAGATCCAAGCGAAAGGACACAGGATTAAGGATTTCCAATATCTTGTAAGGACCGATGAAGCGAGGCTTAAATTTAGGAGAGGAGACCTTCATAGGAACAAATCGAGAAGACAGCCATACCAAATCCCCAACACGAAGTCGGGGACCCACACCGCGGCGGCGGTTGGCAAAACGCTGAGCCTTCTCTTGTGACAACTTCAAGTTGTCCACCACATGATTCCAGATCTGCTGCAACCTATCCACCACAGAATCTACCCCAGGACAGTCAGAAGGCTCCACATGTCCCGAGGAAAAACGAGGATGGAAACCAGAGTTGCAGAAAAATGGCGAAACCAATGTAGCGGAACTAGCCCGATTATTAAGGGCAAACTCAGCCAACGGCAAGAAGGTCACCCAATCATCCTGATCCGCAGAAACAAAACACCTCAAATAAGCCTCCAGAGTCTGATTAGTTCGCTCCGTTTGTCCATTAGTCTGAGGATGAAAGGCAGACGAAAACGACAACTCAATGCCCATCCTAGCACAAAAGGATCGCCAGAACCTGGAAACAAACTGGGATCCTCTGTCAGACACAATATTTTCAGGAATGCCGTGTAAACGAACCACATTCTGAAAGAACACAGGAACCAGATCGGAAGAGGAAGGCAGCTTAGGCAAAGGTACCAAATGGACCATCTTAGAAAAGCGATCACATACCACCCAGATGACAGACATGCCCTGAGACACCGGGAGATCTGAAATGAAATCCATGGAAATGTGTGTCCGAAGCCTCTTCGGGACAGGCAAGGGCAAGAGCAACCCGCTGGCACGCGAACAGCAAGGCTTAGCTCGAGCACAAGTCCCACAGGACTGCACAAACGACCGCACATCCCGTGACAAGGAAGGCCACCAAAAGGACCTAGCCACCAGATCTCTGGTGCCAAAAATTCCCGGATGCCCTGCCAACACCGAGGAATGAACCTCGGAAATGACTCTGTTGGTCCACTTATCAGGAACAAACAGTCTGTCAGATGGACAAGAGTCAGGTCTACCAGCCTGAAATCTCTGCAACACACGTCGCAAATCCGGAGAAATGGCTGACAAGATAACTCCCTCTTTAAGAATACCAACTGGTTCTGCGACTCCCGGAGAGTCAGGCACAAAGCTCCTTGAAAGAGCATCAGCCTTCACATTCTTCGAACCTGGTAAATACGAGACCACAAAGTCAAAACGGGAGAAAAACAATGACCAGCGGGCCTGTCTAGGATTCAGGCGTTTAGCAGACTCGAGATACATCAGATTTTTGTGATCAGTCAAGACCACCACACGATGCTTAGCACCCTCGAGCCAATGACGCCACTCCTCAAATGCCCACTTCATGGCCAACAACTCCCGATTGCCAACATCATAATTCCGCTCAGCAGGCGAAAACTTCCTCGAGAAAAAGGCACAAGGTCTCATCACAGAGCAACCAGGGCCTCTCTGCGACAAAACGGCCCCTGCCCCAATCTCAGAAGCATCCACTTCAACCTGAAAGGGAAGTGAGACATCAGGCTGGCACAAAACAGGCGCCGAAGTAAACCGGCGCTTCAACTCCTGGAAAGCCTCCACGGCTGCAGGAGCCCAGTTAGCAACATCGGAACCTTTCTTGGTCATATCCGTCAAAGGTTTAGCAATGCTAGAAAAATTAGCAATAAAACGACGGTAGAAGTTAGCAAAACCCAAGAACTTCTGAAGACTCTTAACTGACGTGGGTTGAGTCCAATCATGAATAGCACAGACCTTGACTGGGTCCATCTCCACCGCAGAAGGGGAAAAAATAAACCCCAAAAAGGGAACCTTCTGTACTCCAAAGAGACACTTCGAGCCCTTAACAAATAAAGCATTCTCACGCAAAACCTGAAACACCATCCTGACCTGCTCTACATGCGAGTCCCAGTCATCAGAAAAAAACAGAATATCATCCAGATAAACGATCATAAATTTATCCAGATACTTCCGGAAAATATCATGCATAAAGGACTGAAACACTGAAGGAGCATTAGAGAGCCCAAAAGGCATCACCAAGTACTCAAAATGACCTTCGGGCGTATTAAACGCGGTTTTCCATTCATCTCCTCGCTTAATGCGCACAAGGTTGTACGCACCACGAAGATCTATCTTGGTGAACCACTTGGCACCTTTAATTCGGGCAAACAAGTCTGACAACAGAGGCAAAGGATACTGAAATTTAACAGTGATTTTATTCAAAAGCCGATAGTCAATACAAGGTCTCAAAGATCCGTCCTTCTTGGCCACAAAAAAAAATCCGGCACCAAGAGGGGAAGAGGAAGGACGGATATGCCCCTTCTCCAGAGATTCCTTGATATACGAACGCATTGCGGTATGCTCAGGTACAGACAGATTAAATAGTCTTCCCTTAGGAAATTTGCTACCTGGAATCAAATCTATGGCACCGTCACAGTCCCTATGAGGAGGCAGAACACTGGACCTGGACTCGCTGAACACATCCTGATAATCAGACAAATACTCAGGAACTTCCGAAGGAGTAGAGGAAGCAATAGACACAGGCGGGGAATCACCATGAATACCCTGACAGCCCCAACTTGACACAGACATTGCCTTCCAATCCAAGACTGGATTATGAGTCTGTAACCATGGCAAACCCAAAACGACCAAATCATGCATTTTATGCAGAACAAGAAAACGAATCACCTCCCGATGTTCAGGAGTCATGCACATGGTTACCTGTGTCCAAAACTGCGGTTTATTTTCCACCAATGGCGTAGCATCAATACCCCTCAGAGGGATAGGATTAACCAACGGCTCAAGAACAAAACCACAGCGCTTGGCAAATGACAGATCCATAAGACTCAGGGCAGCACCTGAATCCACAAACGCCATAACAGGGTAAGAGGACAATGAGCAAATTAAAGTCACAGACAAAATAAATTTAGGTTTCAAATTACCAATGGCGACAGGACTAACAACCCTTGTTAGGCGTTTAGAGCATGCTGATATAACATGTGTAGAATCACCACAGTAAAAACACAACCCATTCTGACGTCTATGATTTTTCCGCTCATTTCTGGTCTGAATTCTATCACATTGCCTCAAATCAGGTGTTTGTTTAGACAACACCACCAGAGGATTAGCGGTTTTGCGCTCCCGCAAACGCCGGTCAATTTGAATAGCCAGCGCCATGGAATCATTCAGACTTGTAGGAATGGAGAAACCCACCATCACATTCTTAATGGCTTCAGAAAGGCCATTTCTGAAGTTTGCGGCCAGAGCACACTCATTCCACTGAGTAAGCACGGACCATTTCCGAAATTTTTGGCAATACACTTCAGCTTCATCCTGGCCCTGAGAAATAGCCAGCAAGGCTTTTTCTGCCTGAACCTCAAGATTGGGTTCCTCGTAAAGCAATCCGAGCGCCAGAAAAAACGCATCAATATTTGCCAATGCCGGATCTCCTGGCGCTAGCGAGAAAGCCCAATCCTGAGGGTCGCCCCGTAAAAAAGAGATAACAATTTTAACTTGCTGAACTAAGTCTCCAGATGAACGGGGTCTCAAAGATAGAAACAATTTACAATTATCCCTGAAATTCCTAAACTTAAATCAGTCTCCAGAAAACAGTTCAGGAATAGGTATTTTAGGTTCAGACATAGGACTACTGGTAACAAAATCTTGTATACTTTGCACACGAGCAGCAAGCTGGTCCACACTTGTAATCAAGGTCTGGACATTCATGTCTGCAGCAAGCTCAAGCCACTCAGAGGTAAAGGGGAGGAAGAGAGGAAAAAAAAAAAAAATTCTGAATTTCCTTTCTTATATCCCACTTCTGCAATGCATTAAACATTCAATGTTGGCCTGGCATACTGTTATGACCCCAATGGCAGAGGGTCTCAGGAATCAATACCAAGTCTGCAGACACAAAAAAACAGCTCATAGGGCAGTGGTAACTGGGCTGACCATATATCTAATCCTAGCACCACAAATAGAAGTAGCCGGGGAACGTGCCTACGTTGGTTCTAGACGTCTCGCGCCAGCCGGAGAACTAACTAACCCTAGAAGGGAAAAGAAAGACCTTTCTTGCCTCCAGAGAAAATACCCCAAAAGTTGGATACAAGCCCCCAACAAATAATAACGGTGAGGTAAGAGGAAAAGACAAACATAAGAATGAGCTAGGTATTTAGCAAAGAGAGGCCCACTAGCTAATAGCAGAATATAGTAAGATGACTTATATGGTCAGCAAAAAACCCTATTAAAATATCCACGCTGGATATTCAAGAACCCCCGAACCGTCTAACGGCCGGGGGGAGAACACCAGCCCCCTAGAGCTTCCAGCAAGGTCAGAAATCACATTTAGTACAAGCTGGACAAAAATAGTAGCAAAGCAAGTAACTCAAAAAACAAAGAAGCAAGACTTAGCTTAATTTTGCAAGAGCCAGGACCAGCAGACAGGAGCAACAGAAGGATCTGATTACAACGATGCCAGGCACTGGACTAAGGATCCAGGAAGTTAATATAGCGACACCCCTGGACTAACGACCCAGGTGAGTGCCAAACAGAAAAAAGACAATCCCAGAGTCATACCACTAGTGACCACAAGAGGGAGCCAAAAAGTCTAATTCACAACACCTTTACTGGCCAGCCACGCTGTGGAGTAGTTGGAGGCATGTGATGGAGCATTGTCCTGCATGAAAATCAGTTTCACCCCCCTGAACCAAAACCCTAGCTACGCCTCTGAGTGGGCCCCAAGAAGATTTTCTCTGGTGGGCCCAAGGTGCTCCAGTCTGACGCTGTCTATATGCCAGGCGATTCATGGTTGCTTCCAATTTACAGACTGGTACATGAGAGGAAGTGGGCAGCAGAACTCCTGTTAGGCTTGACTGATGTTATTTTATGAAGATGCAGGTGTGTGCCCGGAGGGGTGAAGTTGGTTATAGTTATAATACACTCTCTAATGTTTAAAAGTGCTGTAAAATTCTATTTGTCGGATCTTCTCTGATGCTTTTGAACAATTTTTGTGCTCTGTTTATTGTTCAGTAAAGACGGTTTAAAAAACAACCAAACAAAAAAGCCTGCGTGTTTGACTATGTATGCGGGGGTCGTCAGGAAATCTGTTTGGCTGACAACTATTGAAGGTGAGAAGCTATCTTAAAGGGATTGTCCACCTTTTGGTGCATTTTTTTAATACTTAAATGCATATATTCAGGCAAAAAATATTTTTGGCCATTGGGTTTCATTAAAGTTTGCAGAATCACAGTTCAGTTAATTTTCTTTAAAACTGGATGTGACTTTTTTTTTCATTCTCCGGTAATAGATTGTGATAAGACCAATGGCTTATTTCATGGGGCGACATGGAAGTCAGGACAATGCATGAAAAGCCGGTTTCTAAGGCTACAATGAAAAGCTTAAGAGCATTGCCGCTCATTACAGATGCGACTTGAGAGCTTGGGAGCAGCTGGGGCGAGAACGGGCGGCACAATCCGCCTCTTACAAAAGCCTGGAACTGACACCTGTCTCTTCCGATCATATATAAAAGGCAAATCATAAACTTTGTGAACTTTTTCTGGTAGGAAAATTAGTTTAAAATTTCCCTATTTTATATGAATAAGAGATAAAACCTTGGAAATTACATCTAAAAAGACTCCAGGAAAGGGTGGTAAGAGGAGCAGGGCTAAGCTTTGAGGTTTTGGTTACTTGTTAAGAGGTAGGGAGAAACTAAGGGGTTTTTAGTGTCTAAATCCCTACTGATGTTTCACCTTCTAGATACCATCGTCTGATTAACTCTTTACTTTAACATTAGACTAAAGGTACCGTCACATTAAGCGACGCTGCAGCGATAGCGACAGCGATGCCGATCGCTGCAGCGTCGCTGTTTGGTCGCTGGAGGGCCGCGCTTAGTAACCCGATGTTTACCCTGGTTACCAGCGTAAAAGTTAAAAAAACAAACAGTACATGCTCACCTGCGCGTCCCCCAGCCTCTGCTTCCTGACACTGACTGAGCTCCGGCCCTAACAGCACAGCGGTGACGTCACCGCTGTGCTTTCACTTTCAGTTTAGGGCCGGCGCTCAGTCAGTGTCAGGAAGCAGAGGCTGGGGGACGCGCTGGTGAGTATGTGCTGTTTGTTTTTTTAACTTTTACGCTGGTAACCAGGGTAAACATCGGGTTACTAAGCGCGGCCCTGCGCTTAGTAACCCGATGTTTACCCTGGTTACCAGTGTAAAATATCGCTGGTATGGTTGCTTTTGCTGTCAAACACGGCGATACACGGCGACCTAGCGACCAAATAATGTGCAGACCTTCTAGCAGCGACCAGCAATTTCACAGCGGGATTCTGATCGCTGCTGCGTGTCAAATACAGCGATATCGCTCCCTAGGACGCTGCAACGTCACAGATCGCTGGCGACATTGCTTAGTGTGACGGTACCTTAACGTAGTCCAAACCCACCCATCGGCTGATTGCAGACAGGAGTACAAAGCCGGAACACTACAGCGCCATACACCACGTAGTGGCCATTCTTGGATACTGCAAGTGCTCAGCTCCCACTAATTTCAAAGGCTGCAGTAACCCCAAACTGCCGCTACACAGCGTGTGTTTCGGGACAACCCCGTTTTTGAAAGCATCGCTCACACACAGTTTGCTGGCTGCAATGTTCAATATATTCTCCAATGCATTTTTACCCTTGTAATTTAAAGGGAATCTATCAGCAGGTTTTTCTGTGTAATCTGACAGCAGCATGAGGTAGAGACAGAGGTTCCAACTATGTATCACTTAGTTTACTGGGTGCAGCAGTTGTGATAGAATCAGAGTTGTCTCTGCTGCAGGTCTAGCACCACTGAGTGGCAGCATTCTATGTATAACCCCGCCCACAGCACTGAGTGGCAGCATTCTATGTATAACCCCGCCCACAGCACAGAGTGGCAGCGTTCTATGTATAACCCCGCCCACAGCACAGAGTGGCAGCGTTCTATCTATAACACCGCCCACAGCACTGAGTGGCAGCATTCTATGTATAACCCCGCCCACAGCACTGAGTGGCAGCATTCTATGTATAACACCGCCCACAGCACTGAGTGGCAGCGTTCTATGTATAACCCCGCCCACAGCACTGAGTGGCAGCATTCTATGTATAACCCCGCCCACAGCATAGAGTGGCAGCGTTCTATGTATAACCCCGCCCACAGCACAGAGTGGCAGCATTCTATGTATAACAGCGCCCACAGCACTGAGTGGCAGCATTCTATGTATAACACCGCCCACAGCACTGAGTGGCAGCGTTCTATGTATAACCCCGCCCACAGCAGAGAGGCAGCGTTCTATGTATAACCCCGCCCACAGCACAGAGTGGCAGCGTTCTATCTATAACACCGCCCACAGCACTGAGTGGCAGCATTCTATGTATAACCCCGCTCACAGCACTGAGTGGCAGCATTCTATGTATAACCCCGCCCACAGCATAGAGTGGCAGCATTCTATGTATAACCCCGCCCACAGCACAGAGTGGCAGCATTCTATGTATAACAGCGCCCACAGCACTGAGTGGCAGCATTCTATGTATAACACCGCCCACAGCACTGAGTGGCAGCATTCTATGTATAACCCCGCCCACAGCACTGAGTGGCAGCGTTCTATGTATAACCCCGCCCACAGCACAGAGTGGCAGCGTTCTATGTATAACCCCGCCCACAGCACAGAGTGGCAGCGTTCTATGTATAACACCGCCCACAGCACTGAGTAGCAGCTGTTATGATCTGGTGGCCTAGGAGCAGCATGAGACATACTCTGAGAAGGTGGTACCTGTACTGACCGCAGACCCTGAACTTAACACCGCAACTAGAAGTAGCCGTGGAATGTACCTATCACTCCCTAGACATCTCGACACAGCCGGAGGACTAATTACCCCTAAAGATAGAAAAGGGAAAACTATCTTGCCTCAGAGATAATCCCCAAAGGATAGACAGCCCCCCACAAATATTGACTGTGAGAGGAGAGGGAAAAAACATACACAGACTGAAATCAGAATTTAGCAAAGGAGGCCACTTCTAGCTAAATAGAAAGGATAGGACAGAGTACTATGCGGTCAGTATTAAAACACTAGAAAATATCCACCACAGAAAATACAAAATCTCCACATCTAACTAAAGATATGGAGTGTATATCTGCATCTCCAGAGATACCAGCTTGGCTAAACAAATCCTTATACAGACCAAGCTGGACAAGACAAAAACATGGAAAAGAACTAAACAATAAGGCCCACAGCATGTGGACTGCAAAAAATCAAGGCCAGAACTTATCTTTGTTGAAATGAACAGCAAAGCAGGAGAGACCAGGCAGGGATGTGAATCCTCCAGGAACAATGGACAACTGGCACTGACTAAAGGGTCAAGCAAGACTAAATAGCCCAGTCAGAATTGCAAAAAGTGGACACACCTGATGAATGCTGCGATCCAGAGACCGCAGCGCTACCACTTATAACCACCGGAGGGAGCCCAAGAGCAGAATTCACAACAGGCAGCATTCTATGTATAACCCCGCCCACAGCACTGAGTGGCAGCATTCTATGTATAACACCGCCCACAGCACTGAGTGGCAGCATTCTATGTATAACCCCGCCCACAGCACTGAGTGGCAGCGTTCTATGTATAACCCCGCCCACAGCACAGAGTGGCAGCGTTCTATGTATAACCCCGCCCACAGCACAGAGTGGCAGCGTTCTATGTATAACACCGCCCAGAGCACTGAGTGGCAGCATTCTATGTATAACCCCGCCCACAGCACTGAGTGGCAGCATTCTATGTATAACACCGCCCACAGCACTGAGTGGCAGCATTCTATGTATAACCCCGCCCACAGCACTGAGTGGCAGCATTCTATGTATAACCCGGCCACAGCACTGAGTGGCAGCATTCAATTTATAACCCCGCCCACAGCACTGAGTGACAGCATTCTATGTATAACCCCGCCCACAGCACTGAGTGGAAGCTTTCTATGTATAACCCCGCCCACAGCACTCAGTGGCCCTTTTATGTGTATAACCCCACCCACACTGCTGATTGGCAGCTTTCTGTGTATAACCCCGCCCACACCACTGATTGGCAGCTTTCTGTGTACAGTGTATATTGACAGAAAACTGCTCATCCGTGCTGGGTGTGTGATTGGACTAAGAGGCACGAGGCATCTAGTCCTGTACTGATAATTTCCTGCTGATAAAGCTACATCATTCATGAGGCACTGTAAAATTACACAGCAAAATCTTGTTGGCTGATTTCCTTTAATGTTGTTTTAAGGTGCAATATTCTATGCTGAATAATTTCTTAAAAAGTCTTCCTAGCAATTTAGAGCTTCATCATCTGACATGTGATTTATAAACTGTGCACACTCCTGCTCTGAATTTACGCTTTAAGGTTACAAGATAATTGTGCTAATCCTGAAATCCTTCTTATGACATTTTGTCTTCTGACAAATTATTTTATCCAAAATCGGGTCATTTTCAGTTCAGTCCTCTTCAGTTTTGCAGCCGTAGAACACTTTGCTAAAAGCCGATGGCAGTTCTGTTTTTCTTTTTAGCCAAACCTGTATCTGCCCAATCTAATTTCTCTGATGTGCAGCCGCCTGCCCTGAATTGTAAGTAGCACTGCGGACTCCTGGTGTTTGCAGTTTATTACGCACGGCAGCGTTCTCCGGGGCCTGACATAGCAGAACGCAGTGTACTGTGGAGGGCGCTGATCTGTCCTCAGTGTAACCCTCTGGGTGCCACGAATGCCAGGTTCTTCATTTATTACACTTAGACACAACAGTGCATTTCCAATAATCCCGCACAAATAGCTTGGAACGACTGCTAATTTGGAGTGCACCTAATTATGGAATTAAAGGTGAAGTTGAAAATCATGGAGCTTTATTTGATCTTTATTTTTCAGAGCCAATGTTCGACAAAGCCTGATATCCAATAGCCTATCCGATGAAGTCAATAGGGAACAACAGGTGGTGCAGCTCCTATTAGAACTGGAATGCATAATTCAGATGTGAAAATAATTTAAAGGGGATGTCCAAGCTTGGGGTTCAAATCTGCAGACACTCTATGTGACTGCAGACTAGTTAATCCTCACAGCACGTACACTGCACGCTGTCAGGATCCATCAGTGCTGGCGCCAGCCAGGTGAATGACATAAAGTATGCGATTTGCACCCATGTGGTCACAGGCCGACTAGACTTTGCAGACATGTGGTCACATGACTGCAGACTGCAGACTTGAACCCCAAGCCTGGACAACCCCTTTAAATTCTTTTCACATACTTGCCACAAGCGAACCCTGTCAGCATACAGTACATGTGAAACCCAAGCCTGGACATCCCCTCTAAGACTTGATTTTATCCTCATTCATAATTTTTATTAACATACCTTTCTTATTAACTTTTTCCACTTAGGCTTTCAATGAGGATGAGGGCATCCTCTACGTCTAGAGCACACATGTTAATCTCTGGCCCCGCTTTCCATTATTAACTGTATGGAGAATTAGGTGGGGCCCATTATACTGTATGGATGACAATGTGGGGCCCATTATACTGCATGGCGGACTATGTGGGGCCCATTATACTGTATGGAGGACTTTGTGGGGCACAATATACTATATGGGGGACTATGTGGGGCCCATTATTCTGTATGGAGGACTATGTGGGGCCCATTATACTTTATGGAGGACTATGTGGGGTCCATTACACTGCATGGAGGACTAAGTGGGGTCCATTACACTGCATGGAGGACTATTTGGGGCCCATTATAATGCATGGAGGACTATCTGGAGCCCCTTATACAGTATGGAGGACTATTTGGGGCCCATTATACCGTATGGAGGACTATGTGGGACCAATTATACTGTTTGGAGGGTTGTTAATACATATCAAGATTGGCCTGCAACTTTGCCAATTTTTTTTTATTTTGGTCCTCTCTGCATTTGAGTTTGACCTGGAGGCATTTTTTGCAAAATATAATATTACAGGTTTATAGCTACTAGATACTATGGTCCAAGGAACTAGTCTTATTGCCGGATGTGGAGTCGGGAAGGAATTTTTCCCCCAATATGAGGCAATTAGCATCTGCCTCATAGGGTTTTTGCATATGTTAGGTTATAGTTGACCCTGATGGACTTTTGTCTTCTTTCAAGCTTAAAACTATGAACATTCAAAAACACATCAGTCCTTGTCCTCATTTGGACTCAATCGAAACACCTAAATAACCTGTATGTTTTGCAAGTATGCAAGGAAACCAGAATACCCAGAGAAAAGCCCATGTAAACACAGAGAGAATATACTAACTGCATGCATATGTTGCCATAGGTTGGACTTGACCCCAGTGCTGCAAGGCAACAGTGCTAACCACTGAGCCACCTTAATACCTACCCAATATAGAACTTACTGGTACACTCTGTGTTTGATGGCTGTATATGGGGTAGACTCAGGAGCTGAGCCAGCATTAACAACAAGCTATCAGATGATTGCAAATTCAAGTCCCCTAAAGAACAGAAAAAAAGAAAAACCTTTCAAAATATATACATATAGAAATATTAAAATTCGAATCATCTCTTTTCTTTCTTTACAAAGAAACCAAATAAAAATTGAAATTAAAAACAATGCAAGTTTGCTGTTGCCACAATCAGAACTGACCTGCAAAATCATGTTGCCAGCTCATTTTTAGAAGCCAATGACCGCCTTAAAATAACACCCCCCCATTTCACTTGGTTTTGAATAACACTATTCAAATTACCCTATACTGTACTGGCTTTTAGAGGAGGAAAAAAAGAATGTGCAGAAACGGAAAACAGCAAAGGTATATTGAATACGGATCTGATTTTAGTGTTCCATGAACATGGCAGCAAATGGAGCTGAGATGGCACCAATTTGCACAAAAAGGGGACATTTCTGCTCAGTTCTTTTGGGGGGGCATTGTGGCCTAAGCAATAATGTACCACCAGTGGATACACGGGCACAGGAAATTGTATATTTTGCTTTTTTTGTGTGAAGAGAAAAAATATGGTAGGGATTTCATGGAGGATGCATATTTGACAAATTTAGATGACTGGCATCAAATAGACTGTGGTCCTTACATGCCCAATCTTCACCTATTTTCTGTTTTCCACTTCATGTGTTGATCACCTCTGTACCGAGATAAAACTACTCTAGAATTGCTGGATTCCAGGAAGTTTCTTGCACTTTTGGTGGGGTCCGGGAGATTTGTAAACACTTTTGGAATTTTTGCCCCTTTTACAAATGTCTACCAGGAATTGGCAAAAGTCAGTTCTCATCTCAAATCCATAAAACCCCCAACTTCCGGAGATCCTCCTGTACGTCTCATATATTTGTACCCCCTCCTTGTTTACATATATTTGGAGCAGCGACATTTTCTCTCCGCTGACTGCCTATTTACTGACTGCTCGCGCGACACTCACTGGCGGCTTCATCAAGCAGCGCAGCAATTAAACACTAATAAAGATCTAGAAAAAAAAAGAAGATACGCCGTGTAGAAAGTTCCTTCTTGAAGATTATAGGTTATTATTACTGCAAACAGCTGTCCATGTTGCCTTGGGAGATGTTTTACAGTTGATTGACTTCCTGATGATTCAGTAACTCAGAGATGCTTCGCGTGATTGTACTGCGCGCAGGAGGAGGAGACGGCACAGTAACTCAATGCACAGCAACCCCAAGATGTTACACACCTTTATCGGATTGTGCCTAAAAACGGTGTCTCAGACGAAGACATCAGGAGGGCTACAAGTGCTTCTCACTAAATTAGAATATCATCAAAAAGTTAATTATTTCGGTTTTTAAATACAAAAAGTGAATCTCATATTATATAGAGTAATTACAAACAAAGTGAGCTATTTCAAGTGTATATTTCTGTTAATGTTGATGATTATGGCTTATAGCCAATGAAAACCCAAAAGTCATTATCTCAGTAAATTAGAATAATTAACAAAAAACACCTGCAAAGGCTTCCTAAGCCTTTAAAACGGTCCCTTGATCTGTTTCAGTAGGCTTCATAATCATGGGGAAGACTGCTGACTTGACAGATGTCCAGAAGGCAGTCATTGACACACTCCACAAGCAGGGTAAGCCACAAACGATCATTGCTAAGGAAGCTGGCTGTTCACAGAGTGCTGTATCCAAGCATATTAATGGAAAGTTGAGTGGAAGGAAAAAGTGTGGTAGAAAAAGGTGCACAAGCAACCAGGATAACCGCAGCCTTGAAAGAATTGATAAGAAAAGGCCATTCAAAAATTTGGGGGAGATTCACAAGGAGTGGATTGGGGAGCCATGTCATCTGCTGGTGTAGGTCCACTGTTTTTTATCAAGACCAAAGTCAGCACAGTCGTCTACCAGGAAATTTTAGAGCACTTCATGCTTACCTCTGCCGACAAGCTTTTTGGAGATAGAAATTTCATTCTCCAGCAGGACTTGCCACCTGTCTAAAAATCACTAAAATTGACAAATCTCCGGGCCCGGATGGGATACACCCCCGAGTACTGCAGGAATTAAGTACAGTGATTGACCATTATTTTTAATCTTTAAAGAGTTCATAATAACAGGGTCTGTACCACAGGACTGGCATATAGCAAATGTGGTGCCAATATTCAAAAAGGGGACAAAAACTGAACTCGGAAATTATAGGCCAGTAAGCTTAACCTCTACTGTGGGTAAAATCCTGGAGGGCATTCTAAGGGATGCTATGCTGGAGTATCTGAAGAGGAATGACCTCATGACCCAATACCAACATGGGTTTACTAGGGACCGTTCCTGTCAGACTAATCTGATCAATTTCTATGAAGAGGTAAGTTCCGGACTGGACCAAGGGAACCCAGTGGACGTAGTGTATATGGACTTTTCAAAAGCTTTTGATACGGTGCCACACAAAAGGTTGATACATAAAATGAGAATAATGGGGATAGGGGAAAATATGTGTAAGTAAGTTAAGAGCTGGCTCAGGGATAGGAAACAAAGGGTGGTTATTAATGGAGCACACTCGGACTGGGTCACGGTTAGCAGTGCGGTACCACAGGGGTCAGTATTAGGCCCTCTTCTTTTTAACATATTTATTAATGATCTTGTAGGGGGCATACAGAGTGGAATTTCAATATTTGCAGATGACACTAAACTCTGCAGGGTAATCAATACAGAGGAGGACAATTTTATATTACAGGATAATTTATGTAAACTAGAAGCTTGGGCTGATAAATGGCAAATGAGCTTTAATGGGGATAAATGTAAGGTCATGCACTTGGGTAGAAGTAATAAGATGTATAACTATGTGCTTAATTCTAAAACTCTGGGCAAAACTGTCAATGAAAAAGACCTGGGTGTATGGGTGTATGACAAACTCACATTTAGTGGCCAGAGCCAGGCAGCTGCTACAAAGGCAAATAAAATAATGGGATGCATTAAAAGAGGCATAGATGCTCACGAGGAGAACATAATTTTACCTCTATACAAGTCACTAGTTTGACCACACTTAGAATCCTGTGTACAGTTCTGGTCTCCGGTGTATAAGAAAGACATAGCTGAACTAGAGCGGGTGCAGAGAAGAGCGACCAAGGTTATTAGAGGACTGGGGGGTCTGCAATACCAGGATAGGTTATTACACTTGGGGCTATTTAGTTTTGAAAAACGAAGGCTAAGGGGTGATCTTATGTTAATGTATAAACATATGAGGGGACAGTACAAAGACCTTTCTGATGATCTTTTTTATGATAGACCTGAGACAGGGACAAGGGGGCATCCTCTACGTCTGGAGGAAAAGGTTTAAGCATAATAACAGACGCGGATTCTTTACTGTAAGAGCAGTGAGGCTATGGAACTCTCTGCCGTATGATGTTGTAAATGAGTGATTCATTACTTAAATTTAACAGGGGACTAGATGCCTTTCTTGAAAAGTATAATGTTACAGGGTATATATACTAGACTCCTTCTTAGGGCGTTGATCCAGGGAACTAGTCTGATTGCCGTATGTGGAGTCGGGAAGGAATTTTTTTCCCCAGTGTGGAGCTTACTCTTTGCCACATGGTTTTTTTTTGCCTTCCTCTGGATCAACATGTTAGGGCATGTTAGGTTAGGCTATGGGTTCAACCTTAATAACTATGTTACTATGTTACCTGTCCACACTGACAAAAGTACCAATACCTGGTTTACAAACAACAGTATCACTGTGCTTGATTGGCCAGCAAACTCGTCTGACCTTAATCCTATAGAGAATCTATGGGGTATTGTGAAGAGGAAGATGAGAGACACCAGACCCAATATTGCAGATGAGCTAAAAGCTGCTATCAAAGCAACCCGGGCTTCCATAACACCTCAGCAGTGCCAGAGGCTGATCGCCACCATGCCATGCCGCATTGATGCAGTAATTGATGCAAAAGGATCCCTGACTAAGTATTGAGTGCATTTACTGAACATACATTCCAGTAGGCCAACATTTTGGATTTTAAAATCATTTTTCAAGCTGGTGTTATAAAGTATTATAATTTACTGAGATAATAACTTTTGGGTTTTCAATGGCTGTAAGCCATAATCATCAATATTAACAGAAATGAACACTTGAAATTGTTCACTCTATTTGTAATGACTCTATATAATATATGAGTTTCACTATTTGTATTGAAGACCTGAAATAAATTAACTTTTTGATGATATTTTAATTTAGCGAGAAGCACCTGTATTTCTGCAAGTTTTTTTCTGACGGATGCTGCCATTGCACTGATGCACTAGAGAGCAGACTGTCAGTCAAAGTGGCTGGGAGTGCTTACTGCCTCTAATGACTGTAGTCGTGCACTCCTCTATGGCAGAAAGCCGACACCTCCTAGGAGGAATGAAGTTCATTTTCTCCCAGGAGCCGCACTTTCAGCACGGCGGCCAGGCACCTTTCAAGTGCTATTATCCTGCAGATTGACCCTATTAAGTGTATGTTCATATCTCAACAACATTTTACAATTTATAGACAAAAAGTTGAGTAACTTTCTAACTGGATAACATTATTTATGGTATCTTGTACTGATACAGAGTTAATCTACATGTAAATCTGAGCTGCAGTCAATATTCTGATCCTTCAGAGCTTAAATCTCCTGACATTCTTTGCCATCTTGATGCTTATATGAACAGGTTGCTAGAATGCAAAATACAGATAGAGATGAGGCGGATGTAACCAACTAAGCTTTTCATTTTCCTAACACAGAAGTGAAGGTGTTAATTATTGTAACAGTCAGTTATTTGTGTACAAGATATCAAATCACACAATACACTGTGTGCAGAATTATTAGACAAGTTGTATTTTGATCACATTATACTTTTTATACATGTTGTCCTACTCCAAGCTGTTCAGGCTTGAGAGCCAACTACCAATTAAGTAAATCAGGTGATGTGCATCTCTGTAATGAGGAGGGGTGTTGTCTAATGACATCAAAACCCTATATAAGGTGTGCTTAATTATTAGGCAACTTCCTTTCCTTTGGCAAAATGGGTCAGAAGAGAGATTTGGCGGGCTCTGAAAAGTCCAAAATTGTGAGATGTCTTGCAGAGGTATGCCGCAGTCTTGAAATTGCCAAACCTTTGAAGCGTGATCACCGAACAATCAAGTGTTTCATGGCAAATAGCCAACAGGGTCGCAAGAAGCATATTGGGCAAAAAGGCACAAAATAACTGCCCATGAATTGAGGAAAATCAAGCGTGAAGCTGCCAAGGTGCCATTTGCCACCAGTTTTGCCATATTTCATATTTCCAGCAATGTTACTGGAGTAACAAAAAACACAAGGTGTGCAATACTCAGGGACATGGCCAAGGCAAGGAAGGCTGAAAAACTACCACCTTTGACCAAGAAACATAAGATAAAGCGTCAAGACTGCACCAAGAAATATCTTAAGACTGACTTTTCAAACGTTTTATGGACTGATGAAATGAGAGTGACTCTTGATGGACCAGATGGATGGGCCAGAGGCTGGATCAGTAAAGGGCAGAGAGCTCCACTCCGACTCGGACGCCAGCAAGGTGGAGGTGGGGTACTGGTATGGGCTGGTATCATCAAAGATGAACTTGTGGGACCTTTTCGGGTTGAGGATGGAGTGAAGCTCAACTCCCAGACCTACTGCCAGTTTCTGGAAGACAACTTCTTCAAGCAGTAGTACAGGAAGAAGTCGGTATCGTTCAAGAAAAACATGATTTTCATGCAGAACAATGCTCCATTACATGCCTCCAACTACTACACAGCGTGGCTGGCCAGTAAAGGTCTCAAAGAAGAAAAAATAATGACATGGCCCCCTTGTTCACATGATCTGAACCCCATAGAGAACTTGTGGTCCCTCATAAAATGTGAGCTCTACATGGAGGGAAAACAGTACACCTCTCGGAACAGTGTCTGGGAGGCTGTGGTGGCAATGTTGATCGTAAACAGATCAAGCAACTGACAGAATCTGTTGAGTGTCATCATAAAGAAAGGTGCTATATTGGTCACTCATTTTTTGTGGTTTTGTTTTTGAATGTCAGTAATGTTTATTTCTAAATTTTGTGCAGTTATATTGGTTTACCTGGTGAAAATAAACAAGTGAAATGGGAATATATTTGGTTTTTATTAAGTTGCCTAATAATTCTGCACAGTAATAGTTACCTGCACAAACAGATATACTCCTAAGATAGCCAAATCTAAACAAAACGCACTCCAACTTCCAAAAATATTAAGCTTTGATATTTATGAGTCTTTTGGGTTGATTGAGAACATAGTTGTTGATCAATAATAAAAATAATCCTCTAAAATACAACTTGCCTAATAATTCTGCACACAGTGTATTAGCAGTATTGGTAAAAACAGTCTAGCCGCTCCATATCTTATATTCTATTCTGTTTATGAACGTTGCCTTAATGTTCTTCTGCTTTAACTTGCATGGGTAGCAATCATAGCCGTAAGGCCGTCACTACAGTAAGTCCTTCAAACGTTCTACTGGGGTTACCAATACTGCCCGCTATGCTGCAAGTTTTTAGTAGCCAGTCACTTAATACTTTACATGAGCTTCTCGCACCAACCAGCCCCAGTTCCTTTCGCAGCTCTGCCTCGGCATACACCCTGTACCGTGTGTCTATGCTGAAATAACGGTCTGGTTCACTCGTATCTCCTCATCACCATATCAGATATCTGGCCCCGTACGATGATCAGGATTCGACCTACAGTACTTTACCTGCCGCGTCCAGATATCGGGTCTCAACTGGGGAAGACTGGGCTTCGGGTCTTGACCTGCGCAGTCTGGTTCTTTGGTCTTGACTGGTGTTGTCTGGACTTCGGTGCTTGACCGACAATGTCCTGCTGGTCTCGGTCTTCGGCCGCTCATCGGTCATTCTGCCATTGCGTTCCACCGCTCACACGTCCTTCCTTTCTCATTGGTTGGAGCCAACTGTCCTTCCGCTTTGTCGCACCACCTTTTTAGATTTGGTAACTGCGCCACAGCTGCCACCTGACCTGGTGCGCTCTTCAAATCCATTCCCCTAGGAACGCTTCCTACATCTTCTGGTTCCACCTCTTTACATTTACGCACAGCGTTCCCTGGTGTCCTCTTTAGATCAGACATTATACAGTAGTTAAGGGCGTGTGTCTGCAAATATGTAAAAATAATAATAGTATTCAACCAGTTGATAATGTTGCCAAATAAAGTCCTCGAAGGGCTAGTTTAGTGGACACATATACATTTTTATAGAGGCCCTAATATAAAAGATCAATCTGCCGACATGGATGCTGTATTCTCACTTCTCATTAAATTTTCAGCAGTTACTGTAGACAGGCTGGCAGAGAAGTCTATGAAGCTCTTTCCCATGGATGTTCAAGCCCGGGAAGCCACTGAAGACTATTCACAAATGCTCTGAACAAAGGGCAGCTTGTGTGCTTGATTGGCAGGAGACGCGGCTCCTTTGTATAAGATTGTTAATCCGCTCACGTACTCCATTGTTCATCAGTTCAATAAAAACTGACCTCCCAGGATGCAATCTAGGAAATCTCAATTTATGATGGCCCCCAATCGAAAGGAAGGAAGAAGAGCAGAGCTACATAGTGTACATAGATATGTCTTACTTATTAGCTGAAACAGGACAAAAAGCTAAGGAAAGAGATACAGCCAGCCAGCCAGATAGACAGACATAAGTGGTAGGAGGATAGAAGTAGTAGTCTGCGCTGCTATGCTAGATGTAAGAAATCCGGAGGATGTAGTAAGGCAGACCAGTGGGCTACAATTTGGCCTTCTGGCTGTTCCAGTCCGGCCCGCGGACTGAGATAGCCGAAGGGTTGAAACATGGGCTGCACGATGCCCTCCCCTACCCGCCGTCAAGCCACCGCCCACTGACATCGCTATTTGCATGCTCAGGATGCAGACAGCAGTGACCACATTGATGGAGGAGGGGCCACCGGCTCCATCTTCCACCAATCAGCTTGTGAGACTGCAGACGTAATGACGTCTTTTTATCGTGCTGCAGCTGAGACTCAGTGCACAGGAGACAGAAGAAGAACATTGGGAAAACGAGAGCAAGGCGAGTATGTGTTGTTTTTTTTTCATGTGTAAGGGATATTTGTATGTATATAGGGGCTATGTGGGTCTCACACTGTATATAAGGAGGATATGTGGGGCTCACACTGTATCTATGGAGGCCATGTGGGACTCGCACTGTATATATGGAGGTTATGTGGGGCTCACTCTGCATATATGGAGGCTATCTAGGGCTCACACTGTATATTTGGAAGCTATGTCAGTACAAAGGACTGGCGCATGACTTATTCCTTCCAAGGGCCATACTTAGGACCAGGGGTGTAACGCCAGAGTGTAAGTACCTTGTTTCCACAGCGTTACTCTGCATGTCTGTGCTCTTACCCTTTGCTCCCTTCTTTCTAACCAGCTGGGATTCTGTTGACTGTTATCTGTATGCTCAGATCCCTGCTCTGCTGCATAGCCATACATGTGTTGTAGAGTCTTTGCTCCGCTGCACGACCATCCGCGTGTGCGGTCCCTGGCTGCTGCTGTGGCAGCTATCCACGGGTTGCGAGGTCCTCTGCAGCTGGTGCATGACTTTCCCCATGTGTCCAGGCTTGCAGCCGCTGCCAGGTGCCTTATGCCTCAGTTCCTGGGCTGGCTATGCTGTACTGGTTTCTGTCTGTACTTAGGCTGCAGGCAGCCACACCTTCCACGCTTTTATTAGGAGCAGTGTGTGCGCTTGAATTGCTTTCCCCAGCCTATTGCTGAGGGGCAGCTCCTATTTAAAATTCATTTTCCCTGTTGGGCATTGCCAGAGCTTCTCATTAGGTTGCAGAACCTAGCCATGTGTGTTTGGTCCAGCATGTTGCTTCTGGTCTGCTGCTACCAGTTCTGGGAAAGCTGATGTCTTTATTCCTGGACCCGTTCTATCTATGTGTTGGTACCAAAGTCCTTGCCCTTAAACAGGAATTCCTGCTGTGTGATGTTCCTGAAGTCCTGCTGTGTCTTGAACCTTGTACCCAGTGACTGAGTTTCCTGTAACCTGTGTCTTGAAAATAAACCTGTGTTCGTCTTCTGAAGATAGAGTCCGGTGTTCCTGCTGAGCGTCTACTACGCTGTGCTTAGCCTACTATGCGGTTCTAGCTCCGTCCAGCTCCGGTCCTATTTTGCGGTGCTTGCACCATACCGCTTGAGTTCCTTTCTTGGTTGTGTCTGTGCTCCAGAGCCTGTCGCTGCCTGGAGCCTGACTGTCGCTGCCTGGAGCTGGATGACCGCTGCCTGGTGCCTGGAGCGTGATGACCGCTGCCTGGAGCCTGGGGCCTGACGACTGCTGCCTGACTACTTCTGTTTGGAGCCTGACTACCTCTGCCTGGTGCCTGATGACCGTCGTCTGGTGCGTGGAGTCTGACAACCGCTGCTCAATATCCTGACGGTTTCCCTGATGTCCTACCGCTCTCTGCCTGGAGCCGTGTCTGTTGTCCGGAGTCCAGATGTCCTGTCTTCGTCCTAGATGTCCAGCCTGTGTCCAGATATCCAGTCTGTGGTCCAACCTGTGTTTGAGTCGGTCCAACTTATGTTCCTGGATGGGCTCCTCCTCCGTGTTCCTGAGGAGTTTCCAGCCTTGTTTCCCGGTGACGGCTCTGCCTATGTGTCCTGGATCTGACCAACTGATGTCCTGTGTTGCTATATCGATGTTCCTGGACCTGTGCTGTCCGTGTTTTGCCTGTGTCCCGATGTCTGGCCTGTTCCCTGGGGTCCTTCCCATGATGATGTCTGTCCAAGTGCGGTGTCTGATGTTCTCCTGCTGTGCCTGTGCTACACCTGAGGCCTGAGAGAGGATCTCCTGATATGCCCGTGCCAGATGACCCTGGACTGCATCAACCGGTGATGACCTCTTTCCTTCTGCTGTCCTGTGATGTTCACCCTTGCTTGATGTGCAGAATCGGGAGCCTAGCATTGTAGTGTCTTCTTTCTGTATGGTGACATTGTTTAGTAAACTTTGTTTCTTCATACCTGAAGTTGCGGTGTCATCTAGTCCTGCATGTTACTACCTTGCCCACATGCTCAGCTGCCATAGACCCTGTTCGTTGCCCTTCCCTTGTCTAGGTAGGCCTGGGTCCCCCTATGGTCCAGTGGGTCCACATTCTTTTACCACCTGGGAAGCACATTCCACGTCGTCATGGCCTAGCGCTGTGGGAGCGTAAGCTACGTAAGCTAAGCCGCATCCGTCGTGACAAGGGGGCACTAATAGTGGAAGAAAGGCAATTCCGACAGCTAAATAGGAAAGGGTTCTCTGCAGTTAGATAAGTCAGAATGCAGAATTCCCGAACCAAGAGGTAGTAATGGCATACAATATAAGTTTTTAAAAGGGCTGGATGATTTCCTGAATACACATAACATTGCGGGTTATAGTTAATTTGGTGACAAAATGAACAATTGGTGGAGAAAGGTTGAACTTGATGGACCTAGGTCTTTTTTTAATCTATATGGTTATGTAACTATGTGGGGCTCACACTGTATATATGGAGGCTATGTGAGACTCATTCTGTATATAGGAGGCTATGTGGGGGCTCACTATGTATATTAGAGGCAATGAGGGGGCTTCCACTGTTTTTAGGAGGCTATGTGGGGCACATGCTGTATATCAGTGGCTATGTGGGACTCACGCTATATATAGTGAGGCTATGTGGAGGCTCATGCTGTATGTAGGGAGGCTATGTGGGGCTCATGCTGTAAATAGGAGGCTATGTGAGGGCGCATACTGTATTCAGGAGGCTATATGGTGGCTCATACTGTATATAGGAGGGCTGTGTGCAGGCTCATACAGAGCATAGGGGGAAATCAGCATACTAAATTCTGCTCAATATTAAGAGATACAATTAATTTAATATAAATAATTATAATTAATATTGGAGCAGAATTAATAACAGCATATTGGTCTGGCCCTCTACAACAGTCACGGTCTCTCATCTGGCCCAGAGGGAAAATTAATTGCCCACCCCTGTAGTAAGGGACTAGATCATGTAGTTTATAATGAAGTATATAAGTGAATAAGACCTTATTGTGAGCTCCCCATCTAGATAGATAGATAGATAGATAGATAGATAGATAGATAGATAGATAGATAGATAGATAGATAGATAGATACAGGGGTTGTATTTGCATTCAGACCCAGCACCCAAAAGGCACCTATCAGAAGACTATAAATATAAATGTTAAAAGAACAACCATCGTTTTATTTGTATTTATCTTTTTATAAATCAATATTACACGTGAAAATATGAAACGTTATAATATATCTTGCTGGATAAATTCGCTACTTCCTCTTCCACGATTGATTATTCATTTGCAAAATTCTCATTTCGAGGGTAAAATCTGTCATCACTGAATACAGACTTTCCCACGACTGAAATGGGAGATGACAGTTGGTGCTTATAAATTTCTATGGAACTTGCAGCAGAGTATCTTAATCAACCTCAGGCTTCCTCCTACATAGAATTTAATAAGCACCAACTGTCATCTGTCTCAGTCTTGGGAAAATCTGTATTCACTGAATACAAATTTTATCCATGAATGGAGAATGAATGATCATTCCAGGAGGAGAAAGAAGCAGACTTCTTTGATACAATATATTACAAAGCTGCATATGTGTATAATTGATTAATGAAATAAAGAATTAAAACAACTGTTTAATCCTCAAGTTGTCTCTTACTAAATCGGAATTTTGGGCACATGGTGGGATTAACTGTGCCTGCTGATCAGACCCTTGCACAGAACTTGGTGGAGGTTCATGGCAGTTTTCAGATCTCTTGAGCCCACTCGGATCTAGACAAAGCCCCCGCACTTTCTCACCACCCACCTGTTTGACGTAATTCACCGTTCTTACACTGAGCTGCTGTGAATCATTAATGTGTGTACATTCTAAGTGATATGCTGCCATGCCAACGATATACCAATGCTGAACGGTTGGCATGCCAAACAGGGGGGCTTAAAGGGGACTGAAGGGGTCCTTGAATGTGTAAAGTAGTGTGAACGAAGGTGGCTCTATAATTGTCAGTCCCATTTTTATTTTATTGAGCCAATAAATCTCTATAAAAAAATATGTATTTTGACAAATTTTACAAATCCGCTATAATATTTCCCACCGTTTTGCATCTACAGCTCCCATGCAGACGTATGTGTCTCTACAGTTACAGACTACAGTCTGATCCTGCCATCCTGTGTTACTCCTCTTACCTTCTCTTCTGTCATAGATGAGCAAGAAGATGGGATGATAGAAGAAACTAAATCATGACCGCAGGATCTGACTACGCACCAGGTCTATTTGTAGTCTGGGGCCATGGAGACACATGGCTCCGCACAGGTGCTATACATGCAAAATGCAAAGTCATTTTTAGTAAAAAAATGATTCTATTTTTATTGTAAATGTAGAGAAATTAGCAAAATATCTGGAGATCTGTTTAGCAGCTATAGTGTCTGCTGACACACAGAGAGGTTTCATACTAGAGATAGGACCATTCTGATGGGTACACCTTGTCGTGGTGCGATGGCTTTTATGCTTTTCTGATCACAATATTGTCAACTAAGTCCTCTATGTCATCTACATGTACTATTACTAGGTATTTATTTACTTATTACACGGTGCTTGTATATTTTGCTTTTATCTTAGGTTTTGTCTGTTAAATGGCCACAGTGTGAACATGCTCCTATACATTGTATGTATACCAAATTATGATTCGGCTCATTTCGGAGATTTAGCTCCAGTGAGTGAAAAAAAAAAAGTGATATAAGGAGTTTGATTTTAGTCCATATCAGCGTTTCGTGCAAAATCAAGTTTCTTTTCTCCATTATCTGACTCACTAATGATAAGTAGTTGATCGTTTACTGGAAGGACATTTAGATTTCTGTAGTTTACTGGAAAGGTAAGAGAAGTGAATGGGAAGTGGTATAAATAAATGGATAAATATCATTACAGATATGTAGGATTGTTAAAGAGGTTGTTTGATACTTTAATATTGATGGTCTATCCTTCACATAGGTCATTAATAACAGATTGGTGGGGGTGCGACACCCGGCACCTCCACCGGTCAGCTGTTCTTACGGATCAGTTGTGGAACAGCACAGCTCCATCAACTACATAGTGGCCGCGGCCGAGTACTGCACATCACTCCGCTATATCCACTATGCAGTTGCAGTGCTCCTCTGGATCACAACTGATCACATCTGGCCCCGAGTATAGGTGATCGGCGGACGTGTTAGCTGTCGCACCCCCACCAATCTAATATTGATGACCTATCCTAAGGATAGGCCATCGATATAAAAGTACTGGACAACCCCTTTAAGCAAAAGAACAAAAAAAGACTATGAAGTAGAATGTTACCCTAACGCTCTCAATGTAGGGTAAGCACAAAATAAAGAATGAAAAGCACCAGGCACACTAGGGATTCTGTGTGCAAAATCCAATGTGTAAACCAAACAGGATTATAAAAAGTGTTTGCTGCGCTAATCCTTATATTAGTTGCTCTACTGTATATGTTGTTGCCAATCAGTGAACCAAATTCACTATGCCAAATAAAACATCAATATAATCTGTGCTTGATCCTCTATTTGAAGGGTAAATGCCCAAAGAAAGAATGCAAGGTGAGTGACTGCACCATTTAGTTGAAGGAGCTGTATTCAGATAAATAGCTCTATTTAACCATTTCACATAGAAGACACAGTGTGCAGTATGGATCTTCACCAATAAACAAAAGGCTAATGATACCGCAGATGGGAGCCACAATGAAAATAGGTTGAAAAACTAAAAGATATATTGCAAATCAGCAGGTGAAATGTCAGATACAGTCCCTATGGCTTGTCGCTTACCCCGCTTGCAATCCTCCCCGGTCATGGGTGGTGGAACCCTGTCCGTTTGTGTGGATCGACTATGGGTTATCGCGGTATGATGACAAGGTACGTGGCGGTGGGAGATCTCAGAGTGACTGCGCAGAGCCAGGGGCGTTCTGGTGGTGGCGTCCCTTGTTACCCAACGGAAGAAAAAATGGCTGACAGATATATTTTTAAATATATCTTAATAGTGTGTTCTCTATTCAAATCTGCTGTTTTTAATTCCAATTTGTATGTTTGTACTATTGTTGTTTTTAACATGATACATGAATAAACTTTATTTATTGTTTTTAATTCACACATTTTCCATTTAGGCCCCAGAGCTTCTTGGATGGAGGAAGGTATCCATAATCCGCCAGTTGCTCACCTACTGTACAGTGGCATATTGCGAACTGATACAGGCTGCACAGCAGCTAGGGGTCCCTTGAGTTTGGGGAGGCCACTGCCGCATTCCCAATTTCTTCCTGGAGTCCTCCTACTTATCAAAAACATAGTAGAAAAAAGCCAGCTCACCACAAATGAGTTGGGTCCAGTACGCATGGAGCCACGTTCTGACTAGACGTGAGGAGATATAGCTTTGACAAAGAACGCAGGATTGCATTTGAAACGCGTCACCTTTCTGCTTCCTGTTTTCCCACCTTGTACTTTTTGGAATGGAATTTTAAATAACTGACAAAAAATGGAATTTTGTTACCCGAAGCTGGAACACCCACTTCTCTTTGTTGTCCTCCAACTTATGCCAAAATTGGATGTATATGCAAGGCAGAAATCGGTGGATTTTTAGGCAGCGGGCTCACACGTTGAGCCTGCTTCATACCCAGCTGATCTACACAGCAGGTACTTACCAAAAACTGCTGCAAATGGATCCAGCTCTGATAACAGCAGCTACACCCCTTAGATGCTATAATCGCTGTTCACCACGGCATCTAAGTGGTTAGATTAGGGAGACCTCTGTCACATCCATCATGAAATGATCGCAGTAACCCAATAGGTTGTTTAATGGCAGCCAGAAGCCAATGGGGGAAGGTGCAATTTGGTCCAGATTTCTATGTACAACCCTGCTGCTCTGGGAAAATGCTATTTCCACATTATATTTTATGTAGAAAATTGACGGTAACCCTACATTTTTTGCATTAGCTGTGGAAAATAGACCCCCGTCACACTTAGACACAAAAGCCTCCAGCTTCCCCCCATCAGGCTGTGGAGGGAAGCATCTGGGTTTTGCATTACAAGGAATGAATATGAATGTCTTCTCACTCCATGACCAGCACGTAATAAGCAGGTCAAGAGGTCTGGACCACTGTAAAACTACAATAAGTAATTGACCCCGGCACTGGGGGAAGCTCGAGCAATTATATTGTACTGATCTGCAGAGAAGCTCGGTGAAGCATACTAATTGGAACATTTTTACAAGACTGGAAATAATTCCGCTAGAAGCTTGTGAAACAGATGGGAACTTTTGTTCTTCCTTGTATTTTTGAGATATTATTTATAGGTCACTTCCCCCAAATCCTGAGTAATCATAAGCACTGCTGAAAATGCATCCTGTTTCTATCTATAAACCTGAGCCGAGGCCATACGTTTACACATGAAAATTTTGGATACAAGCTTGGATGCAACACTATTGTCTTCTGCTAATTAAACTAAACCCAAGGTAGAAAGAGGAAAGTCCCTTGGAGCGTTACTGTGCTATTAACCCTCATGTAGTTAGTGCTCATTGAACTGCTCTTATTTCCGATCAGTTGACTGCAAGTTTAGACCTGTCAGGAGCACGGGCGCAACCACCAGGGTAGAAGGCATTGCGTGCACTTGCCAACTCTACCGAAACATCCAAGAGGCTCCCTGAAAGAAGACCTCCCGGACTCCTGGAAGAGTTGACGAGTCTCCTGTGTGCCGGACAATCCTTCCAAAGGGCATCATTTTCCTTGCCGTAACATTGGGTCCTGGCATTTAAATGAACATTCATGGGGCAGAAACGATGCAGAGATGGATATTCGGATAAAGGGGGCATGTTCATGCAAACAAAATAAACGAGTTGATGCAAACTCAATTTTCCCATAAAACAATTGAGAAAAATTTGAAATTCTGAAAGGACAACTGCAAGGAGGCCCACCAACTAGGTTGGCCATACACATACTATGTGCATCCTTTCTCTGTAGCATTACCATTTCCATTATTCCTGTACTGGGACACCATTATGCCTCATTGTGATGTCATATGTTTTTTTTCTCCAATTTGCCAAGACTGCTACAATTTTTTAGCAACAGTCCCAGCAAATTTTCAGCTACTATTGTAGCGCACAGTGGTTGATACTTTATGAGCATAACGTTGCTGCAATTACATCCAATGCCTCTCAAGCTGCGCTGTGTCATATCATGCGCCTGTGGCACAGGAGTAAATGCTATGCAATACCCTACATAGCTATGCGCGAATATTATGGTTCCTATGTAGCTATTCGTGTTAAGGGGGATGCTTTGGCTTTATCAGTTATGGCTCAATGTGGCTGCAACTAATATGGGGGCAGTTAGGTAACTACAAAAGGGACATATAAAAAACAGCTGCAAGAAGCCTCATGCAATGCAACATGTCTCATCACAAGAATTGGGGTAGTCCAATGATGCTCCTGTAGTGTTATCACCAGAATTGGGACAGCCCAATGATGTACCTGTAGGATCATCACCGGAATTGGGACAACCCAATGATGTACCTGTAGGGTCTTCACCAGAATTGGGGCAGCTCAGTGATGTACAATTGTGCTCAAAAGTTTACATACCTGGCAGAATTTTTGCTTTCTTGGCCTTTTTTTAGAGAATATGAGTGATAACACCAACATTGTTTCTCCACTCATGGTTAGTGGTTGGGTGAAACCATGTATTGTCAAACTACTGTGTTTTCTCTTTTTAAATCATAATGACAACCCAAAACATCCAAATGACCCTGATCAAAAGTTCACATACCCTATTTCTTAATAACATGTATTGCCCTCTCTAACATCAATGACAGCTTGGAGTCTTTTGTGGTGGTTGTGGATGAGGTTCTTTATTTTCTCAGATGGTAAAGCTGCCCACTCCTCTTAGCAAAAAGCCTCCAGTTCCTGTAAATTCCTGGGCTGTGTAGCGTGAACTGCGCGCTTGAGATCTCCCCAGAGTGGCTCAATGATATTGAGGTCAGGAGACTGAGATGGCCACTCCAGAACCTTCACTTTGTTCTGCTGTAGCCAATGACAGGTCGACTTGGCCTTGTGTTTTGGATCGTTGTCATGTTGGAACGTCCAAGTAAGTCTCATGAAGCTTCTGGGCTGATGAGTGCAAATTTGCCTCCAGTATTTGCTGATAACGGGCTGCATTCATCTTTCCTTCAACTTTGACCAACTTTCCTGTGCCTTTGTAGCTCACACATCCGCAAAACATCAGCAATCCACCTCCGTGCTTTACAGTAGGAATAGTGTTTCTTTCTTCATAGGCTTTGTTGACCTCTCTCCAAATGTAACGTTTATGGTTGTGGCCAAAAAGTTCAATTTTGGTCTCATCACTCCAATTTACCTTGTTCCAGAAGCTTTGAGGCTTGTGGCATTTGCCCAGTAATGGCTTTCTTTTGGCGACTCGACCATGCAGCCCATTTTTCTTCAAGTGCCTCCTTATTGTGTATCTTGAAACAGCCACACTGCTATTTTTCAGAGAGTCCTGTATTTCAGCTGATGTTATTTGTGGGTTTTTCTTTGCATACTGAACAATTTTCCTGGCAGTTGTGAATGACATTTTTGTTGGTCTACCTGACTCTGGTTTTGTTTTTACAGAGCCGCTGATTTTCCATTTGTTAATCACAGTTTGAATGCTGCTGAATGGCATTATCAATTCCTTGGATATCTTTTTGTATCCCTTTCCTGTTTTATACAGTTCAACTACCTTTTCCCATACATCCATTGACAATTCTTTTGCTTTCCCCATGACTCACAATCCAGAAATCCAGAAACTTCAGTGGATGGATGAAAGATGTAAGAGTCTGTCTGGATCCCAAAAACTCACTCAGCTTTTATACACATACACTGATTACAAGCAAACAGGTCACAGGTGAGGATGTTACCTTTAGTAGCCATTCAAACCCATTTGTCTCAACTTCTGTGCATGTTATCAGGCCATTGATCAGGGTCATTTAGATGTTTTGGGTTATCATTATGATTTAAAAAGAGAAAACACAGTAGTTTGACAATAAATGGCTTCACCCAACCACTAACCAGGAGTGGAAAACAAGTTTTGGTGTTATCATTCATATTCTCTGAAAAAAGGCCAAGAAAGCAAAAATTCTGCCGATGTATGTAAACTTTTGAGCACAATTGTACCTGTAGGGTTGTCTCCAAAATTGGGGCAGCCCAATGATGTACCCGTAGTGTCATCACCAGAATTTGGGCAGCCCAGTGATATACTGGTACTGTCATCACCAGAATTAGGGTTGTCCAATGATGTATCAGTACTGTCATCACCAGAATTGGAGTAGTCTAATGATGCCCTCCATATTGTTAACCAGAATTTGGACAGCCCAGTGATGTACCCGTACCATCACCAGAATTGGGGTAGTCTAATGATGTACCCCGTTTTTTGTAGCCATTGATACAACTTAGACCGCACATGGAGTACTGTGTACAGTTTTGGGCACCGGTGCTCAGGAAGGATATAATGGAACTAGAGCAAGTACAAAGGAGGGCAACAAAATTAATAAAGGGGATGGGAGAACTACAATACCCAGAGAGATTAGCAAATTTAGGATTATTTAGTCTAGAAAAAGACAACTGAGGGGCGATCTAATAACCATGTATAAGTATATAAGGGGACAATACAAATGTCTCTGAGGATCTGTTTATACCAAGGAAGGTGACGGGCACAAGGGGGCATTCTCTGCTTCTGGAGGAGAGAAGGTTTTTCCACCAACATAGATTCTGTACTGTTAGGGCAGTGAGAATCTGGAATTCCTTGCCTGAGGAGGTGGTGATGGCGAACTCAGTCGAGGGGTTCAAGAGAGGCCTGGATGTCTTCCTGGAGCGTAACAATATTGTATCTTACAGTTATTAGGTTCTTTAGAAGGACGTAAATCTGGGGATTTATTCTGACAGAATATAGGCTGAACTGGATGGACAAATGTCTTTTTTCGGCCTTGCTAGCTATGTTACTATGTTATTATCTGCTGACTATACATTGCTATCTGAACTTAGGGGAAAATGTCATGATTCAGTAAAGCCTGTACCCCCTCGTGGTTCAGGAAAAGATGCGCTTGTGAGATACGGAAGAATAAAAGCCTTTTTCTTTCTATGAGTAACAATAAAAAAATCATAAAACCCCCCGAAATCTGGTTCAAAGAGCATTCAACTCACCGCTGTCAGTTTAGGGACACAGTGCTGGGAAAATCTAGGACGTTGGCCTCGTCTGCAGGTTGCCATGGTGATTCCAAAAGCAAGCTTGATTAATAGGCGGCATTCCCAGGAAAGTTGATGCAGCAGCCAGCAGTGGTCTAGTTTATATTACAGATCACAACGCGTTACCATCATTACCACATATGGACACGGCCTGGAAAGCGCGCTGTGCAGATAGGAACGTTGTCTGGAGGAGAACTCCATAATTACAGGATGGATGGGTATGTGATGACGAGGCGCACCATGGAAGCTGCCAACACGAAAACCTAATGTGCCATGCAAAATCTCATTGGAAACTAAAAGGTGGCAACCGAGTGCGTCCAAAATTGAAAATGATTATTCTCTTAAGTGCCAAGGGGGCCGATAAAACCGGGATTACAGAGGAACAGTAAGTGGAGGAAAATAGACTGCTGCAAAGATTCCTACAAAATTTCCTACAAAACTACTGCAAGAAGCGCACGCCACAGGACAACCACTTACATCAAAGGGCACCTAAATGTTGTATAAGTGTTATGTCACCAAATTTCCAAACTGGTGGGCCGATACAGAGCTTTAAACCAAGTTTGGAAATGATTCACTATTCATAGGATAGGTGATAATTTTCTAATCGTTGGGGATCCGACCTCTGGGACCCCCATAGATCTCTGTAGAACTCCATGTAAATGGGGTGGAGGTCGAGCGCCTTTCATTTATGCGCGCTGCGCTTTGCTCGTCTTTGGCACTCCCATCTACTATATAATTGTCTAAGGGTCACTTCCGTCTTTCTGTCTGTCCTTCTGTCTGTCTTTCTTTCTGTCTGTGACGGATATTCATTGGTCGTGACCTCTGTCTGTCATCGAAATCCAAGTCGCTGATTGGTCGCGGCAAAACGGACACAACCAATCAGCGACGGGCAGAGTCCGGCGGCAACATGGCCGCTCCTTCCTCCCCGCAGTCAGTGCCCGCTCCGTTCTCCCCTCCAGTCAGCGCTCACACAGGGTTAATAGCAGCGTTAACCAACCGCGCTATGCCGCAGTGTAACGCATTCGGTTAACGCTGCTATTAACCCTGTGTGACCAACGTTTTACTATTGATGCAGCCTATGCGGCATCAATAGTAAAAATATCTAATGTTAAAAATAATAAAAAAAATAAAAAATCGTTATATACTCACCGTCCGTCGGCCCCTCGGATCCACAACAGGCCTTTCCCGCTCGTGACGCTCCGGTAACCGGTCCATGCTGCGATCTTGCGAGACAATGACGTAGCGGTCTCGCGAGACCACTACGTCATCATCTCGCGAGAGGGAGACAAGGAAAAACAAGAGGGCGGCGGGAAGGTGGTGCGCATCCCCACGGGAGCCGAGGCTGTGAGCCTGGGAAGGGGGAAGGTAACGTGGGAGGAGGAGTAGCAGAGCGGCCAAGGTGAGGCGCCTCAGTCCCCACGGTGAGCATGGTGCCCAGTGCTGCCGGCGCTGTATGGCCTGACTGCTGCTGCTGACAGGTGACGGTCTGTGCGAGACCCCAGCCCGGGAGCAGGTGGGACATGTACGTGTAGGAGGGGACGGCGGCACCATGGTGGAAGAACTGTTCTGTAAAGTTGTCTCCATTATTAATTATTAATACTGTGAGGAGAGGTAAGAAGGCGTGGGGTGAGGACACCCACCTGTATATATGCTGCAGGACCTGGACGGTGACACGTTAGATGGCATGTGCCCAGTGATGGGCATCTATAGGTACAGTGTGTGCCCAGGGCTGTGCAATATACTACATGGGCTGTGCAATATACTACGTGGGCTGTGCAATATACTGCGTGGGCTGTGCAATATACTGCGTGGGCTGTGCAATATACTACGTGGGCTGTGCAATGTACTACGTGGGCTGTGCAATATACTACGTGGGCTGTGCAATATACTACGTGGGCTGTGCAATATACTACGTGGGCTGTGCAATATACTACGTGGGCTGTGCGATATATTACGTGGGCTGGGCGATATACTACGTGGGCTGTGCAATATACTACATGGGCTGTGCAATATACTACATGGGCTGTGCAATATACTACATGGGCTGTGCAATATACTACGTGGGCTGTGCGATATATTACGTGGGCTGGGCGATATACTACGTGGGCTGTGCAATATACTACATGGGCTGTGCAATATACTGCGTGGGCTGTGCAATATACTACGTGGGCCGTGCAATATACTACGTGGGTCGTGCAATATACTACGTGGACTGTGCAATAGGCTGTGCAATTACATACATATTCTAGAATACCCGATGCGTTAGAATCGGGCTACCATCTAGTTAAGATTAAAAGGGGAAGAGGTGCGCTCGCTTGACTTTGGCTATATTCTCAGGATTGATGGTGGGCCCAGCAGTAGAGATGTTATCCCCTATGCTTGTTAAAACCCCTTTAATCTATTGCTGGACTGCTACATTTGGTGATTGTTTCCAGACCGCAGAACATTTTCAGAATGATCGCTAATATGTTTTTTCTGTGCACGTAGAACATCACGTTATCGGCAGCACATCACCTGCTTACACAGAAGTGCTGCAGAGAAGGATTGTGAATCAGACTAAAATCATCACGTCCGATGAACGAGTGTTTTCCTTGTTCAACGCTCATTCCCCAATTATTGGCTCGTCTTAATGGGTCATTAGAAATTATTGTCCTGTGTTTTCTGTATTGAGAGGAGATGCTTCCAGCGCGAGCAGCCATAGCATGCATGCAATAAAAAAATCTTTCATTTCCTTTGGTGCAAACATCTCTTTTCATTGACTCTTTTCATATGCAATGGAATATGGTAGGAATGGAGCCCACTCCTTGGCAGGATGCAGACAGCTCACCTATAGGAACATCAAGATCTCCTGGATTTACCGCCCGGTGGCGTGCAGTCATTAGTCCCAGCTTCATTATGTATTCTGAGTGTCCGATCTCTCCTAAGACTGCACCGCTTTCATCTGTACTCTAAACCTGAACACTTTGTACAATGGTGACCTTCCGGGGAGGAAGAACGAGACACAGTGAAGTCCTGGCTGTTGGCATAATGTATCTTGTTTGTTGGTAGCCAGGAAGGAGGAAAAGCATGCCAAACTGCCTTCCAATGCCATATATTTAGACAGTCCTCGGCATTAGGAAAGGGGTGCACTGAATAATTCTACTCACTCTGTTCTATAGCATACCACCTTCAGATAATATAGTATTAAGAAGTCAGTCCAGTTTAGTATTTAAAGGGAATCTGTCAGCAGGTTTTTACCATCTGACAGCAGCATGATGTAAGAACACGAACCCTGATTCTAGCGATGTGTCACTTCGTTTACTGGATGCAGCAGTTGTGATAGAATCAGTTTTCTTTGCTGCAGATCTATCAGAGCTCAGAATGCTGAGCTCTGTGTAACCCCGCCCACACCACTGATTGGCAGATTTCTGTGCATAACCCCGCCCACATTACTGATTGGCAGCTTTCTGTGTACACTGTATATTGACAAAAAGCTGCTGATCAGTGGTGGTGACGTGGATGGACCAGGATTCATGAGGCAACTAGTCCTTGAGTGATAATCTCCTGCTGATAAAACACTGATTTTATTGAAACAACAGCACACAGCCTAGTAAATGACGCATCCCTGTAATCAGGATCTCTGCACCCACATCCTGCTGCTCTCAGATTACATAGCAAAAATCCTGCTAACAGATTCCTTTTAAAACGCCGCATAAATGAGTTATTAATTTCTTTTTGTGATATAAACTATTTAGCTGCCTGAAACTTCAGTGATTTGTAGGAGAAATCCATCATCAAGTGGCAAATCTATCTGCAGTGCCTCCACAGGGGAAAATAGGTATTGCATTAATTGACTGTCCTATGTAATGCAAGGATGTGAGAGTGCTCCGTAGCAAGAGAGGCTCTGTAGTAAAATCTAGAAGGGAATGTCAGGAACAGCTAGAAGGAAAGATGCATTTGAGTCGCCCTTTCTTTATGGCTGCACCTGCTTTGCTCACCTTTTTCCATCTGCAGGTTTCCCTTTTATTTGCCTTTCCATCTTTATCTCCTGTGTTCTCATATGCAAGTTACGTCACTTTATCCATTTTTAAAACCTCTGAATTATTCACTGTGAAATGTCACAGGCGATCTTTCATTGCGGGGAATACAGCGTGCGAGCAGTGAGGTTTATAGCCGCCTTACTGTAAACAGTAACAGAAAGACCTTGGCGGACTTAAAAGCATGGTGACTTTCAATGTCAGGTTTGATGACACAGGGGACACCCAAGTCCCATCAGAGAGGATTTTTAATTATTTAGGAAATACACATAGTTAAATTGTCAAGTCAGCTAAAATTCCCCTTCAGTGAGTATCGACATGAGACAGTCCTACAGCACAAAACTGGGCCTTAATTATTGCTATACTAGGGATCCAGCTTTAATTGCTCCTGTATATAGAGTAATGCGCCAAATTATCATTCAGTGAGCCACAGCCGAGCGGGGGTCAACAATAGCCAAAGCAGTCATAGTCTGGTATGACCCTGGAATAAAACATGTTTTGGCAACCCATTATAAAAGTCACCAACGCTCTGCTGACCGCATAACTGCAGAGTCCACAATTCCTCTGGTATTAACATGAGCTCAAACACTGCGCCCCCTCCGGGAGCTTCCTGGCCAAGCAGCTGCATACAGCCTTACGTCACCAAGCACAATCTCGAGCGTCGGATGGAGTGTTGTAAAGCCACCACCACTGGACTCTGGAGCAGTGGAAACATGTTCTGTGCAGTCACAGATCACACTTCTCTCATGAAAGAGTCTGGGTTTGCTGAATGCCAGGAGAATGTTACCCCCTGAATGCATTAGGCTATTGTACAGTTCGGTATAGGGAGGATAATGCTATGAGCTTGTTATAAGCAGTCAGCCTTGTTCCCTTAATTCCAGTGAAGGGAAATTTTAATGCTTTAGCACAAGACCTGTTGGACAATTGTAGATTCCAGCTTTGTTGGAACAGTTTGGAGAAGACCATTTTCTGTTCCCCATGACTGTACCCAGTGCACAAGGTCCATAAAGACATGGTTTGGGGGAGTTTGGTGTGGTCGAACAAGACTGGCCACACAGACCGCGGACCTTAACCCCTTCCAACACCTTTGGGATGAACTAAGAATTGAGATTGTGAGCCAGACCTCTCCCCTCCTCCTTCAGTGTCTGACCTCACAAAGGCTCTTTGTCACGAATCTGTTCTCGGGTGTCCCAGGTCCAGTGGCTCCTTCCCTATCCCTAACATTAGGGACACCTTAGCTCACCCTGTTCCCTGCATTACTTCTGATGGTGAAGATTCTGGGGCCACGTACCTTGCCTTAGCTCCTGAATCCGGCCTCAGTCTGCACCCTTCTCCCACCCATGGAAGAGGGGAGTAGTAGTGTACCGTAATACACCAACCAGATGAACAAGGTAATACGAATAGGGATAACGGAAATAACCAAATACACTCACACATACAACAGGGGAATGCACTGGTGAGTGGAGGATGGGGTTAAACCAAAGTAGGAGGAGAAAAGGAATTATCACACACTCAAAACCTAGCAACAGTTACAGATAAATCCACCAAATGCCTTCTCCAACAACAACCTCCACCACAAACCTCCAGCAATGCAGCATAAGCTATCTGACAATGAGTGCTAGCCAGGGCCCAGATTATATAGGAGATGGGAATGGCTAACAGTGCACAGCTGAGAGCCCTAGCTCCAAGAGCTCTTAACAGAGCAGATTAACCCCTGCACTGCTAAAAGAAATTTACACCGTTTAATATGAAGGTGAAGTGCTTCTAATCAGTGCAGGGGTAGGAGAAATCTGGCTCCTCTGTGTCATGGTAAACCCATATCATCTTCTGAATGGGCAAATGTTCCTACAGATGCCTCCAACATCTTGTAGAAATCCTACCTAGAAGAGTGGAGGCTGTTATATCTCCAAAGAGGCAGACTCCATATTAAAGCGAACCTGTCAGCAGTTTTGGCCAATATAAGATACGGCCACTGCCTTTCAGGGCTTATCTGCAGCATTCTATACCAAAGTACTGCAGACCAAAGTACTGCAGTGCACAGGCGCAAGGAAAGGTCAGAGAGGCCCAGCACCTGCGCACTGCAGTACTTTGGTCTGCCCACAACAGGGCAGATAAGTACGCCTGCGCCTTAGTGCGATGCCGGGGAGAGATGAAGCAACAGGAGGGCGGCATCGCAAGAAGATGGGAGGACCCGGACCAGGATCTGCGACACCCATTGGACCGGACCACCCCCCCGGGTGAGGATATTAAAAGTTATTTTTCTTATGTTTCAGGTCGGACCGGGGGCTTATCTGCAGCATTATAGAATGTTGTAGATAAGCCCTGAAAGGCGGTGGCTGTATCTTATATTGGCCAAAACTGCTGACAGGTTCGCTTTAATGTCTATGGGTGTAGAATGGAAGGTAGAAAAATTCCTGGAGGTTGTAATGTGCAAGGCCATAATACTTTTGTTGATATAGTATAGGTTATTGTATACTTTGTCATATGTGACCAATTACCTCCAATTTTACTAATATAAATGCTGTACTGTGCCTTGCTGTATAGGAAATGGAATTCCACTGAGCTTACAATATGCAGGGTCTTCTCACAAAATTAGAAAATGATCAAAAGGTTAAATTTATTTCAGTTCTGCAATACAAAAAATGAAACTCCTATTATATAGAGTCAATACAAACAGAGTGATCTATTTCAAGTGTTTATTTCTGTTAATGTTGATGATTATGGCTTACAGCCAATGAAAACTCAAAAGTCATTATCTCAGTAAATTAGAATACTCTATAACAACAGCTTGAAAAATGATTTCAAAATCCAAAATGTTGGCCTACTGAAATGTATGTTCAGTAAATGCACTCAATACTTGGTGGCATGGAGGTGATCAGCCTGTGGCACTGCTGAGGTGTTATGGAAGCCTAGGTTGCTTTGATAGCAGCCTTCAGCTCATCTGCATTGTTGGGTATGGTGTCTCTCATCTTAGCTGGCCTATCAAGAACAGTGATGCTGTTGTTTTTAAACCAGGTATTGGTACTTTTGGCCGTGTGGACAGGTGCCAAGTCCTGCTGGAGAATGAAATTTCCATCTCCAAAAAGATTGTCGGCAGAGGGAAGTATGAAGTGCTTTAAAATTTCCTGATAGACGGCTGTGCTGACTTTGGTCTTGATAAAACACAGTGGACCTACACCAGCAGATAACATGGCTCCCGAAACCATCACTGATTGGGGAAACTTCACACTAGACCTCAAGCAGCTTGGATTGTTGCCTCTCCACTCTTCCTCCAGACTATGGGACCTTCACTTCCAAATGAAATGCAAAATTTACTTTAATCTGAAAACAACACCTTGGACCACTGAGTAACAGTCCAGTTCTTTTTCTCCTTGGCCCAGGTAAGACGCTTCTGGTGTTGTCTATTGGTCATGGGTGGCTTGACACAAGGAATGCGACACTTGTAGCCCATGTCCTGGATATGTCTGTGTGTGGTGGCTCTTGAAGCAATGACTCCAGCAGCAGTCCATGCTTTGTGAATCTCCTCCAAATTTTTGAATCGTCATTACTTAACAATCC
The DNA here is from genome assembly GCF_051348905.1 of Ranitomeya variabilis. Lineage (NCBI taxonomy): Eukaryota > Metazoa > Chordata > Amphibia > Anura > Dendrobatidae > Ranitomeya > Ranitomeya variabilis. Next base: position 697,221,575 of record NC_135232.1, on the reverse strand, counting down.
TTTCAAGGCTGCGGTTATCCCGGTTTCTTGTGCACCTTTTTCTACAACACTTTTTCCTTCCACTGAACTTTCCATTAATATGCTTGGACACAGCACTCTGAACAGCCAGCTTCTTTAGCAATGACCTTTTGTGGTTTACCCTCCTTGTGGAGTGTGTCAATGACTGTCTTACTAGACATCTGTCAAGTCAGCAGTCTTCCCCATGATTGTGGAGCCTACTGAAACAGACTAAGGGATCTTTTTAAACACTTAGGAGGCCTTTGCAGGTGTTTTTTTGTTAATTATTCTGATTTACTGAGATAATGACTTTTGGATTTTCATTGGCTGTAAGCCATAATCATCAACATTAACAGAAATAAACACTTAAAATAGATCACTCTGTTTGCAATGACTCTATATAAGAGTTTCACCAAACCAAGAGGGGCAGAGCTACGGAAATGGCCAAGAGCGGCTGAGCTACGGAAAGAGCCAAGAGCGGCTGAGCTACGGAAACAGCCAAGAGAGGCTGAGCGACGGAAAGAGACAAGAAGGGCTGAGCGATGGAAAAAGCCAAGAGGGGCTGAGCTACACAAAGAGCCATACCAAGAGAAGCTGAGCGACAGAAAGAGCCAAGAGCGGCTGAGCAAAGGAAACAGCCAAAAGTGGCTGAGCTACTGAAACAGCCAAGAGCGGCTGAGCTATGGAAACAGCCAATAGCGGCAGTGCTACAGAAATAGCCAAGAGCGGGTGAGCTACGGAAAGAGCCAAACCAAGAGGGGCAGAGCTACGGAAATGGCCAAGAGTGTCTGAGCTACGCAAAGAGCCAAGAGCGGCTGAGCTACGGAAACAGCCAAGAGCGGCTGAGCGACGGAAAGAGCCAAGAGCGGCTGAGAGACGGAAAGAGCCAAGAGCGGCTGAACTACGGAAACAGCCAAGAGCGGCTGAGCGACGGAAAGAGCCAAGAGCGGCTGAGCGACGGAAAGAGCCAAGGGGGGCTGAGCTACAGAAAGAGCCATACCAAGAGAAGCTGAGCTATGAAAAGAGCCAAGAGCAACTGAGCGACGTAAACAGCCAAGAGCGGCTGAGCGACGGAAAGAGCCATACCAAGAGAAGCTGAGCTATGAAAAGAGCCAAGAGCGGCTGAGCGACAGAAACAGCCAAGAGTGGCTGAGCTACGGAAAGAGTCAAGAGCAGCTGAGCTACAGAAACAGCCAAGAGCGGCTGAGCAACGGAAAGAGCCAAGAGCAGCTGAGCTACTGAAGCGATGGCCGGGGGACCACCACGGTGCAGCAAGACTACTGTACACAAGATGAGGTGCAAACAACAAAGGGTTGATTTACTGGAAGGCAAGGAATGAAGGGAATGAGGAAGATGCAAACAGGGGTATACAATGGCAGACAATTTACAAGAGTTATGAACTTTAACTTTTCCGTAAAACAGCACGGTGCTACAACTATTACAGACTCAAAATATGTCTAACAAGCAAATGTAAACAATAATATAAATAATGATATATCTGCGCTAGGAATAATCCCCTTTTCATTTATATAGAACAATAAATCAGAGAGCAGCCTCTCTTGTTTCAGTTATCAACTAGTCCCAATTATATCTAGGATTTTACCTTTTTAGACGTAGAAAAAGACCTTCAGTTTTTTTTTCCCTCCTTTCTCTCCGTACTCACTAGGCTCTTTTCAATGTAATTCTCATCCAAATTTGGATACTATAGAATGAACGCACAAAATGTTCTTTAGTATTATAGGGGCGCACCAATTTTCCCAGAAAAGTATATATAAAATAGAAACACCTAAAAAGACACACATAAAAAACACATAAAAACAAATTGCTCAAGTTTTTTTAAGATATTTGCCAGAGAAGGGATTACCTCCTGTATTCCTGTTTGTTCCTCTGCTCTTTTGTGGCTGTAAAAACTCCTTGTAGTATATCCTGATGTCCAGGTAGGTGTATTACAACACTCTTGCGGGTGGTGAGCGCTGCCCCGGCCGGTAGCAGTGCTCCAACACTTTCTTTCGCTGTCTTGCAGGGACCTGCTGGCGTACCCGATGACTCTCTCATGTCCTTCCTGTATCTGAGAAAGTACTGCACCGAGTCCATGAAGGCTACCATCTGTGTACAACAGGAAAAGTTGATCGAAGTCTGCGTAAGCCAAAATTGGGGCTGAGGTAAGGGCATTCTTTATAGCCTGGAAGGCCTCGTCTTGTCCTTGTGCCCAGGGGATGCGCTGGGTCTTCGGCACTCCAGCGGTTCCCCTCAGCAACTCATTGAGAGGACCCGCTACCTTTGCAAAGTCTTTAACAAACCGGCGGTAGTACCCAGCGAGTCCCAGGAAGGCCTGGAGTTCTCTCACGGTTCGAGGGACTGGCCACTTCTGGATAGAAGCTATATCAGGACACAGTTCTCTCTTTCAGCTATTAGCACAAAATGTCCTCTCTGAAGCAGCCTCAGCTCACACACGCTGCTCCATCTCCACACCTGCACTCTGCACAGACCAGTTCATTCCAAAGATTATTGCAGGGGAGAAGCAGAACATTCCATCACGCCAGACAAGGGGGTGCAGCCTCTTAAAGTGACAGCATGTTCCTTACTGTACAGCGCATTCCTTACTGTCCATAACAGCACCACCCTCTTACATGCCTCCCTTCTTAATGATGGTCGTCCTCGGCCATCACAGCATCAGGGTCAAAGTGTAATGGAGGAACGTGCAATGCGGAAACAGCACCTAAAGAGGAGGCAACAAAGGTGTAAAAACAGACAGAGCACACTGTTCTACATATCGGACTGGTGGAAGCCCTGCATTAGACCTCTGGGATCTCCGAAGCTCTTGGCTGTCAGGCAAGGCTTGACTATCTTCCAAAGGAACACTTGTTGCAGGAGACATTGTTAGCTCCTGTCTGGTCTCGTCCTTGCATGGCGGTACTGGTACATCCATGGGATTACCATCTCCTTGCGGCTGAGAACCCTCTACTGTGTCAGGGACTGTCCACCACTCATCACCGATTTCACCATCAGACATGACAGATTCAGGAAGTGGAGTAGCGCCTTCAGGCGCCAATGGCGTAGAACAGACCTCAGACCGGCAAGGCCGCAGCATATTTCTGTGAAGTACTCTAGGAGCGGATGCCCCAGTCTCAATCTGTACCTTGTAGACAGGGCCATTAGCATACACTCGCTCGATAACTTTGTATGGCTGTACTTCCCATCTCTCACTTAGTTTTCCCTTCGGGCGTTTCTCTCTGAGTAATACTCCAGGTTGGAGCGGTAACTCTTGAGTCGGTTTGCGGCCCGTATGTTCTTTTTCTTGCAGCTGCTGACCCGCCAACCGCCATATCGTTTTCAATCGTTGCCGATGCTCTTTCACCCATGAGGTGACAGTTTGCTCCATCAGCTCCTCTGGCTGTTCCAAATTCAGTAGATAGGGGCTATAACACGAGGTGGAGTGGACCCGATTGTTGTAGGTCCAGACCAATTCTGGCAGCTAGTCTGGCCAACGCGCCTTCTTATCGTCCTCCAACATTCTCAGCATTTGAAGTAAGGTTGGTTGAAGCGTTCACAAGCTCCGTTGCCTTGAGGGTGGTAAGGGGTGGTCCGGGACCGCTCGATGCCATACATACGATACAATTCTTCCATCACCTTGCCTTGGAAACATGCGCCTTGGTCGGAGTGGATGCGCTTTGGGCACCCATACACCCGGATGAAGTCTTGACAAATGGCTTGCGCCGCCGATTCCGCAGTCTGATCTCTAGTCGGAGTGACTACTGCGAACTTAGAGAAATGATCGGTCATCACCAAACAGTATTGCAGCCCCCGGGCTGAGTGTCCCACGAGGAGATAGTCGATCATCAAGACTTCTAGCGGTTCCTTAGTTTGTATGGTTTGAATGGGTGCCCTCTGTTCGGTACTCTTAATGAGGTCACATACTCGACATTGTCAGCAAACCTCTTCCACCACAAACTCCAACCGGGGGCAATACACATACCGCTGTAACCATTGGTAGGTCTTTGTGGGGCCGAAGTGCGCTCCAAATTCGTGGGCATCTTAGCTACTTCTTGAGCCATTTTTCCTGGGATGACCACTTGCCACCTTACTTCCATATCTTTTGGCTGTTGCCTCTTACGATATAGCACTGACTCTCGCACTTCCAGTCTATCCCACTGGTGTAACACACTCCTCATTTCAGAGTACAGATCATCTCTCTCTTGTTTGCCAGGCTTCCGCTTTTGAGTTACCCACCATTTCATCTGTCTCAGCCCTTCGTCTTCATCCTGAACGTGTCCCCATTCCTCATTGGTTCTCCCCAGGGACCGGGGTAATGCGCAGGCCTCCCTTCTTGACTGGGCCACAACCATTGGGGGCTTAAACTTACGAAAGTCTGGGGTTTCCTCCTCTTCGAGTTGCTCATCAAGATCCCCCACTGGAGTCTCCAAAGTCACTCTTGACAGCCCATCAGCATGGTAAAGTCGAACTTGGCTAGGCGAGCCACCCACCGTTGTTCCAAGGCCCCCAATTTAGCACTCTCAAGGTGGGCCAGGGGATTATTGTCTGTTCGCACTTGAATCTTGGTACCTGTCAGGAAGCCTGCAAACTTTTCTGTCATGGCCCACACCAGGGCCAGGAGCTCTAACCGGAAGGAGCTGTAATTGTGAGGGTTTCTTTCGCTGTCTTGCAGGGACCTGCTGGCGTACCCGATGACTCTCTCATGTCCTTCCTGTATCTGAGAAAGTACTGCACCAAGTCCATGAAGGCTACCATCTGTGTACAACAGGAAAAGTTGATCAAAGTCTGCGTAGGCCAAAATTGGGGCTGAGGTAAGGGCATTCTTTATAGCCTGGAAGGCCTCGTCTTGTCCTTGTGCCCAGGGGATGCGCTGGGTCTTCGGCACTCCAGCGGTTCCCCTCAGCAACTCATTGAGAGGACCCGCTACCTTTGCAAAGTCTTTAACAAACCGGCGGTAGTACCCAGCGAGTCCCAGGAAGGCCTGGAGTTCTCTCACGGTTCGAGGGCCTGGCCACTTCTGGATAGCAGCCACTTTTCCTGGCGAGGGTAGAACTCCATCTTGTGACACTATGTGGCCCAGGTACTCGATCTCTCTCTTGAAGAGGTGGCACTTCTTTGGCTTCACCTTCAGGTTATGAGCCCGCAGTCTTCCGAGTACCTGTCTAAGCCAGGCAAGGTGTTCTTCGAATGAGGCCGAAAACACAATGATGTCATCCAGATAGATCAGGGTAGCCTCAAAATTTAAGTCTCCCAAACACTTTTCCATCAGCCGTTGAAATGTGCCTGGAGCGTTGGAGAGCCCGAAGGGCATCCGGTTAAACTCGAACAGCCCCATAGGGAGGATGAAGGCGGTTTTCTCTTTGTCTTACTCTGCCACGGCTACTTGCCAGTATCCACTTGCTAGGTCCAGGGTGGAGAAGTACTTGGCTTTCCCCAACGCTGTCAAGGATTCCTCGATGCGGGGCAACGGGTACGAGTCTCGAACAGTGCAGGCATTGAGTTTCCTGTAATCTACACAGAACCGGATGTTCCCATCCTTTTTCTTGACAAGCACCACTGGGGCTGCCCAAGGGCTCTGACTACTCTGCACCACTCCTGAATCCAGCATCTGCCTCAGTAATGTTTTCACCTCTTGATACATCTTGGGCGGCATCTGCCGGTATCGTTCTCGAATTGGACGAGCTTCCCCAGTTGGTATCTCATGCGTGATGGCTTCAGTACAGCCGAAATCTTCGGAGTGACGGGCGAATGCGGCCTGATTTTCCCACAGCATAGTTTCTATTGCTTGCACATGCTCAGGGCCCAGAGCCTTCACATCCACTTCCATTTGATCAAGGATGACCCGCCCACTCCACTCTGGGGATGGCGTCTCTTCGTCCCCCGCAGTAACTGCTAGGGTCCACCCGCGCCTTCTTTCGGTGATAAAGACATCTCCTTCTGACTCACCACTTCACACTAATGTAGGTACACCAAGGCCAGATCTGTCCCTCGTGGCAAGGTGACCTCCCCGGGGCCCACATTCAAAGCTCTTATGGGGACATGTCCTCGCTGGACCACAGCTATCGTACGAGCTATCATGACTTCTTGGTCCAATCCTCCGCCTACCACAGGCTGAACAACCACTACCAACCCGTCAAGGTTGCGGTGAGTCCCCACTGGAAGGTATATTATAGTTTCTCGCTTGGGAGGTAGGATTACAGGTTCTTTACCAGGAGCCCTGATGACCCCTACTGTCTGATAAGATGGCACACTCTTATGCGTCCCACAGACGAGGATCAGTCGTTGAAGGGCTTCTTGAGTAGGCTTATGTGTAGTAGCCTTCTTCCAATATCCAGGTCCCCATCTGGTAAACATAATCTGATCGAGTTCACGTAGGATATTCATTCCCAGCACTACAGGCATATCCTCCTTGATAGGCTCAGGGACTAGCAGGATCCCTTTTCTCCCAACTTCTTGCCCACAGATTCGAATATTCATCCACACGACCCCTGTGACCGGGATCGGTTGTTGGTTGGCAGCAAACAACCGGATCAATGTCTCTTTTTCTGGCTTGGCCAGGTCCTGGAAACGATGCTTCTGGCATCGTTGTCACTTGTGACCTGGTATCTATCAGGCAATCCACTAGAACTCCTTCGAATTCAGCATGTAGGATGGGGCTCCCAGCAATCAAGTGTTCGTTATGATATGGAGCGGCCTCTCTTCTCGCCTCCCCCGCAGAGTGCCGCACTACTGCGGGGGTTGGTAGTTTAACGGCGGCTTCCGCTAGCCTTGAGTATAGTTCTGACAGTCTTCTGCAAGGTGCCCCCGTCCTCCACATTCCCAGCATTGGATGCCTCCTCCTCGCCGAGGGGTACCTCGAGCCTGTCCTCGTGCCTCCGATGCCTGACGGGAGGGGGCTTGCTCCCACTGATCCCTTATCGGTCGGGCTGAAGAATGGTTGCATTAGTATGGTGGGTCAGACTGTTGTAGTTCCCCCACTCTTCGCTCCATCTGGGTCAGTTTCTCTTGCACGTTGACAAGGGACTGCTGCAAGTCTTGCACCACCTGGACCAGCACCTCCTGATGGTTTGGGCCCCCTCTGGTACTGGTGCCCTGGAAACGCATCACCCCAGAAGCATAGCTCTCTTCTTTACTTCGGGCCACTGTTTCCGCCAGGATTTGACGAAACGTAAGAGCCAGATCTGCCCGGACCCGCTTTGACAGTGCTCGCCATAAGGATGTGCTGTGCAGTCCCAGAATGAATTGCTCCCGGAGTATCCGGTCTTTAGAGCCCATGCCGCCAAATCCATCCGCCTCCTTTCTCTGCACCTCTGCTAACACTTCTTGCAGTGCTGTTGCATACTGAGAAATTCCTTCTTCTTCCCGCTGCAGCCTAGAGAAAAATTTGGCGCGAAGGTGTCCGGTGCTAGCAGTCTCGCCGTAGATCTCTTCCAGGAACTTCACTAGCTCCTTCAGGGTACTGCGGCTGAGTTCTGGATGTAGGCAGACGTTTCTACGGGCTTCTCCCTCTAGGGCAGTTAACGCAATGTCCGCTTCAAGGTCTGGGCTGATGTTATAAATCTTCAGGGTGCTTTGCAGCCGGGACACCCAGTCAGACAGTGGCATATTCTTGCCGTCAAACTTTGGTAGCACACTAAATATGGTGCCCATAGGGAGTGTCCTTGCAGGGGTTCCACCAATGCCCACAGCATCTCCATTAACATTAGCATTCCCGCCATTGCTGTCTGCTGCCTCCATCTTGGTGACAGTACCCTGCTCGCAGCACCACTTGAAGCGATGGCCAGGGGACCACCACGGTGCAGGAAGACTACTGTACACAAGATGAGGTGCAAACAACAAAGGGTAGATTTATTGGAAAGCAAGGAATGAAGGGAATGAGGAAGATGCAAACAGGGGTATACAATGGCAACAGACAATTTACAAGAGTTATGAACTTTAACTTTTCCGTAAAACAGCAAGGTGCTACAACTATTACAGACTCAAAATATGTCTAACAAGCAAATGTAAACAATAAACAAGTGATGATGCTACTCAACATATAACCTCCCTGGCCTTTACTAAGCAGGCCACACAGCTCCCGTGTACTGACTTTTGAAGCCTACACTAGGCCCTAACAGGTGCACCAAACAGGAACAAACTCACGGTGATGTTGGAGAATCAGGTCCAGTCCCAGGGGGGGCCCCAGCAGTCTAATATGGTGGTGCGCACGGCTTTCTGTCAGCTCTGTGAAACGTGGTCTTCTCCTTGCTTCTGGATCCTAGGGATGCTCTGGGAAACTGTAAATCCCTTTCTCTGTATCTTCGTGGCTCTCTTGCAGCTATATCAGGACACAGCTCTTCTCTCTTTCAGCTGTCAGCACAAAATGTCCTCTCTGAAGCAGCCTCAGCTCACACACGCTGCTCCAGCTCCACACCTGCGCTCTGCACAGACCAGTTCTTCACACCGACTATTGCAGGGGAGAAGCAGAACATTCCATCACGCCAGACAAGGGGGTGCAGCCTCTTAAAGTGACAGCGTGTTCCTTACTGTACAGCGTGTTCCTTACTGTCCATAACAGCACCACCCTCTTACACTATGGTAACAGCCAAGAGTGGCTGAGCTACGGAAAGAGCCAAGAGCAGCTGAGTGACAGAAACAGCCAAGAGCAGCTGAGCGACGGAAACAGCCAAGAGCGGCTGAGCTACAGAAAGAGCCAAACCAAGAGCAGCTGAGCTACGGAAACAGCCAAGAGCGGCTGAGCTACGGAAAGAGCCAAACCAAGAGCGGCTGAGCTACGGAAAGAGCCAAGAGTGGCTGAGCTATGGAAAAAGCCAAGAGCGGCAGAGATACGGAAACAGAGCTACAGAAACAGCTAAGCGTCTGAGTCATGCATTTGCGGAAACAGTGTTAGAGCTGGGCAGATTTATTCCCATCATATCCATGAAAGGTTGCGATGTGAATAACCCTCCAAATATTTATACCAAAAGACAAAGATGACATATTGTAATATAACACTACACTTACTATTAATAGTTAGAAAGCTTTTGGTTTCTGAAGTGCCCCTTCCGCCATCACTCCGCACTGCATGAAATAATTGCCAGTTTGCACTCTGATGATAAGAGTCTCCATTTCTGCAGGAGTAATTGGACTGCAATCCCAACCTGGACTTCTGTCACACCATCTCATATCCTTCATTTGCATGAAATATTAATGCTCCTCTGTGGTGTTCCTCAGCCTCTCGTGTTTACAAAATCCTCATGATCCGCACATTTATCTCCACTCTCTTCCCCATACTTTGGGGCAGCATTGCTTCAAAGTAATTTTTTTTATTTATGTATTTCTGAATTTCCTTCCTGGAGGCAGTCAGTCCTTCATGAAAATCCACAGATACCTCTGTGCAGAGCCACTATGATTACAAATTATTCGCCCAGCTCTCAAAAGTAACCCCTTCCCTCTGTACTTTTAAAAAACGATTTCCTAATTCTTATACTGTATGCCTTCTACCTGTTCTGTACAAATGAGTTTTCAGCAATCTTATTATCATTGCAGACAGAGGATTCCTCTATATACAGTAGATAACACAGGATCCACCATTCACAATGTGATATCACAGCTCACCTCCTCCTCCTGTACAATGACTGATAACACCTCTATATACAGTAGATAACACAGGATTCCCCATTCACAATAGGTGATGTCAAAGCTCACCTCCTCCTCCTATATAATGACTGATAACACCTCTATATACAGTAGATAACACAGGATTCCCCATTCACAATATGTGATGTCACAGCTCACCTCCTCCTCCTCCTGTATAATGACTGATAACATCTCTATATACAGTAGATAACACAGGATCTACCATTCACAATAGGTGATGTCACAGCTCACCTCCTCCTCCTGTACAATGACTGATAACACCTCTATATACAGTAGATAACACAGGATTCCCCATTCACAATATGTGATATCACAGCTCACCTCCTCCTCCTGTACAATGACTGATAACACCTCTATATACAGTAGATAACACAGGATTCCCCATTCACAATAGGTGATGTCACAGCTCACCTCCTCCTCCTATATAATGACTGATAACACCTCTATATACAGTAGATAACACAGGATCTACTATTCACGTGATATCACAGATCACCTCCTCCTCCTGTACAATGACTGATAACACCTCTATATACAGTAGATAACACAGGATCCACCATTCACAATAGGTGATGTCACAGCTCACCTCCTCCTGTACAATGACTGATAACACCTCTATATACAGTAGATAACACCGGATCCACCATTCACAATAGGTGATATCACAGCTCACCTCCTCCTCCTGTACAATGACTGATAACACCTCTATATAGAGTAGATAACACAGGAACCACCATTCACAATAGGTGATATCACTGCTCACCTCCTCCTCCTGTACAATGACTGATAATACCTCTATATACAGTAGATAACACAGGATCCACCATTCACAATGTGATATCACAGCTCACCTCCTCCTCCTTTAAGTATGTGATATTCATATACTCCCAGCCACGTTCCGACTAGATGGGCGCAGCCTTGCTCAATACAAGTGTATGAAGAGAGGCCAGAAAAAAGTCTAGTCAGAATGTGGCTGAGAGTGTGCATATCACATACTTGCGGTCACATGACTGAACGCTTCTGGTGCCGGAGGATTCACATGTTTGCGGTCACAGAGTGACTGCAGACTTGTAGGTTTAGACTGGACAACCCTTTTAAAATCTACATGGAAAAAATGTTGTTTTTTCATAGAGTAATAAACAGTGCAAAAAGTCAGTCTGTTTCCAGGGTCAATGAGATCCTTGAAGTCTGATTTTTGGGGTCATATCCAGAAGTACAGATGTGCGGCCATAGCCGGGTAGCACATGCAGACTGATCAGCTGCAGCTACAATTGAGAGGCAAATAGATTTGATAAGAGAGTGGGCATACATTTCTCCCCTTGAGATTTCGCCTGGCACTCAGGGGGCCTTGTGTGTGGGGTCTTGGCGCTCACCAGATGGTGCATGATGGTGATTGACAGCTTGTGCTCCTGGTGCAGCTGCAATATCTGGCTTCGCAAGCTGTTACCGGCGATCGCCTGGTGGATTCTCTTGAACGTAAGTGTTTTGGGTGACAATTATTCCCAGTCATGGAACACAAGATGGGGCCCTAATGGATCAGCTAAATGGAGCCGTGCCCCTTTCTTAAGAGCTGCACATTCTACTAGAAGAGAGGCAATTACCTTTCATATCATCTAAAGAGAGCAGATCTGCTGCTGCAGTACTGAGAAGTGCTATTCCCAAGAGATTACTCACAAGTAGACGGCACTGCCAAGAGATCGTGAAATGTGCGCGCCATCCGCCGGAGCGGAAGACTGCAAACATGTGAGCAGCGTCTATTACATACGGACTCTCATCAAGAGGTTGGGATCATTTCCTTATTAGTAAAATAATAATGAAGGACTAAATATTGGTCGCTGAGAAGTCCTTGATAAGTGGTCAAAGGGGTTGTCCAGGACTAATATTAATGATGGCTGGTGTTGGTTGGAATCGATTCATGCATCCTATTGCTTCGGGCATGAAGGTGGTCTGTGGCTTCTGCACTGAGGCGGGAGTTGGTGGCGGCCTTAGACAGAAGAGGGCCCTTTTTGTGTCTGTGACATAACCTGTTTAATGCCTTGTAGGTGGACCTGGCTCCTTCACCTCTTGGGCCCTGTGGGGCTGCACAGGTTGCACCAATGGAATGTGCGCCCCTAGCATCCTTGGCTCTTCAGTTCTTATCTGACGTCATCCTCGGCTCGCCTTTTGATTAGCCAGCCTGGTGGCGTGACGTCTTGCCAAGCCAGCCAATCAAAAGAAGGGCAGCAGATGCCGGCAAGTAAGGGGTGCTATTTCTGCTCCTGTGCAGTGGCCACAGACCACGTGTGAATCCAATTCGCTCCTATTCATAAGATAGGTAAAAATATCAGATCGGTGGAGGTCCAACATCAAGCACCTACTGATCAGATGTAAACAGTGCACAGCGCCAGCACAGCGCCACTCATTGTGTAGTGGCCATTCTTAGGTACTGCAGCTCAGGAGATCCATTTATCTGCAGTACCTGGTAAGGCCACTACTCAGTGAGCGGAGGGGAGCTGTTCTGGCTCCGCACACTGTTAACTTGGGGCCAACTGCTGATCCATGGGTGTGCCAGGTGTTGGAACGAACCAATCTGATATTCATTACTTCATCCTAGTGATACCAGGTTATCAACATTACAGGCCTGGACAACCCCTTTAAAAGTTATATATTCAGTGTAGTGACTCATTTCAACACAGGCCCCATTGCAGTCATATGGTAGTCATGTCGCTGGTGAGAACCATTATAATGTGGACCTATTATTATTACCCAGCTTTCCCAAAAATATAACTAGGAAACATGTCAATGTCAGTCTTAGCACATTAAAAGGGGTATTCCAGTGCCCCCAAATCATCACTAGATTGTTCTGGGTCCCCTGTTCTCCTCGAGGCTCAAGCCTGGCCAGGAGGCGTTGAATGGAATGCCTGCATGTGCACGCCCAGTTGGCTAATAAGACTAGATTTACATACAGGGAAGATTGGGCCATGTTTCAGGAACAGAGAGGTGCAAGAACAAAAAAAAGTTACGCATTCACAACAGATACAGAAATTATGTTATGGCAAGTGGCAGGTCGTCTTTAAAGGGGTTATCCAAAGTACAATCCATAGGATAGGTAACTACGTAGACCATCACCAATCCTGAGAACAGCAGTGTCAAAGACCTGTGTGAATGGAACATATATATATATATATATATATATATATATATATATATACACTCACTGGCCACTTTATTAGGTACACCTGTCCAACTTCTTGTTAACACTTAATTTCTAATCAGCCAATCACATGGCGGCAACTCAGTGCATTTAGGCATGTAGACATGGTCAAGACAATCTCCTGCAGTTCAAACCGAGCATCAGTATGGGGAAGAAAGGTGATTTGAGTGCCTTTGAACGTGGCATGGTTGTTGGTGCCAGAAGGGCTGGTCTGAGTATTTCAGAAACTGCTGATCTACTGGGATTTTCACGCACAACCATCTCTAGGGTTTACAGAGAATGGTCCGAAAAAGAAAAAAAATCCAGTGAGCGGCAGTTCTGTGGGCGGAAATGCCTTGTTGATGCCAGAGGTCAGAGGAGAATGGGCAGACTGGTTCGAGCTGATAGAAAGGCAACAGTGACTCAAATCGCCACCCGTTACAACCAAGGTAGGCCTAAGAGCATCTCTGAACGCACAGTGCGTCGAACTTTGAGGCAGATGGGCTACAGCAGCAGAAGACCACACTGGGTACCACTCCTTTCAGCTAAGAACAGGAAACTGAGGCTACAATTTGTACAAGCTCATCGAAATTGGACAGTAGAAGATTGGAAAAACGTTGCTTGGTCTGATGAGTCTCGATTTCTGCTGCGACATTCAGATGGTAGGGTCAGAATTTGGCGTAAACAACATGAAAGCATGGATCCATCCTGCCTTGTATGGAGCATCTTTGGGATGTGCAGCCGACAAATCTGCGGCAACTGTGTGATGCCATCATGTCAATATGGACCAAAATCTCTGAGGAATGCTTCCAGCACCTTGTTGAATCTATGCCACGAAGAATTGAGGCAGTTCTGAAGGCAAAAGGGGGTCCAACCCGTTACTAGCATGGTGTACCTAATAAAGTGGCCGGTGAGTGTATATATATATATATATATATATATATATATATATATATATATATATATATCACCCTTAAAGGGAATGCGACCGGGCTTTTACTACTCCATTTGAAAGCAGCATGATGCAGGAGCAGAGACCCTGATTCCAGCTTACTTTACTGGTTGCTGTAGTTTTGATAAAATCACAGTTTTATCTGCTGCAGATCTAGCAGTTCTCTAAATGCTGAGCTCTGTATAACACTGCCCACATCACTGATTGGCCGATTTCTGTGCACATTGTGCATAAGCAGAAAGCAGCTAATCGGTGGTGGCGGCGTGGTTGGACTAACTGGTGGGAGGGTTTTCTAGTCATCAAGTAATAATCTGCTGCTGAGAAAACACCAATTTTATCAAAACTACAGCAAGCAGCCCAGTAAGTGATACGTAGCTGGAACCAGGAGTCTTTACACTATACTCCTCTCAGATTAGGTGGCAAAAAACTGATGACTGATTCCTTCTAACAAAAGATGATGACTGCTCCTACCCATACAATGAGCGGCAGTAATTATCCATGGTCAGCCTTTGGGGGTCCAGCACGGCTCACGGGAGCAGCAACAGCCAGACATCTCGTGGGCAGAACTACCTGACGCAATATTATTTATTCAGGAATTGTACATGTTATCCGGATCTAATAATAAATCACCATAGTGATTAATTCTCCGAATTATGTACCATAAACCGATACACAGAAACAAACAGAACTTATATTTACATAGAAAGGGACATTAGCAAAACTAATCACTAAGGCTACTTTCACACTAGCGTTTTTTGCAATCCGTCGCAATGCGTCGTTTGGCCGAAAAAACGCATCCTGCAAAAGTGCTTGGAGGATGCGTTTTTTCCCCATAGACTAACATTAAGCGACGTATTGCGACGGATTGACACACGTCGCAACCGTCGTGCGACGGTTGCGCCGTGTTGTGGCGGACCGTCGGCACAAAAAAACGCTACATGTAACGTTTTTTTCAGCCGACGGTCCGCTTTTTCCGACCGTGCATGCGCGGCCGGAAGTCCGCCCCCGCCTCCCCGCACCTCACAATGGGGCGGCGGATGCGCTGGAAAAATGCATCCGCTGCCCCCGTTGTGCGGCGCAGAGAAGAACGCTAGCGTCGGTAACCGACGCTAGTGTGAAAGTAGCCTCACACAGCATCCCCAACACTTACCCTGAAGCAGCACTATACATTAGGAATTAGGAACTCATACATAAAACTCATTTGATTTGTTAAATCGTCCGTTAACGTTAATGCTAAGCCGGTTTATTACGCTATTGTGTTTGGATAAGCGTGGCCGGAAAGGAGGCCAGATGGAGTCCAAAAGTTGGGAACTTTGGACTCCATTTGCCTCGTTGCACTTAATGGCTCCATTGTAGGGGAAGTTCTGCCTGAAACATGAACAAAGAGGCTAAACGTAATGTAAAAATGGCATTTTTCTGAAAAACTCCCAATGAAGTGAATGGGAGCTCAGCTGTAGTACCTGAGAACGGCCACTACAAGGTGTGAGGAGCTGTGCTGTTCTGTACAATGTGTACATCCGGCCACCGCAGGAGCTGCAAACAGCTGATAGGTAGAGGTAGGAGCCGGCTGTCAGACCCCAGCAATCTGATACTGATGACTTACCCTCATCAATACCTGCATATTAAAGGGAGTGTCCAGGTTTGGCACAAAAGTCTGCAGTCAATTTATGTGATGGTAGACATGTGAAACCTTACAGCGCACACTGCACGTGGTTAGGATTCTCCAGTGCCGGTGGCAAGACCAGGAGGTCATGAGACTTCAAGTATCCGATATGCATAATTCCTGCTACATTCCGACTAGACGTGCACAGCCTCACCTCAGTACAAGTGAATTCAGTGAAGCTGTGTAAGTCTAGTCAGAATGTGGCCGACAGTATACATATCTGCTCCTGGCATCGACCCTGGTGAATCCTGACAGCATACCACGCTGTGCATGATGTGAGGGTTCACTAGTATGCAATCACACAGAGTGACTGCAGACTTGGGCCCCACATCTGGCCAACCCCTTTAACATTATGACCAGGTATTCGTAAATATAGCCTTTTTTGTGTGATGTGTTTTCATGAATTACAACCCAGAGGACTGGGCTTCCTTGTACCCAACAGAAGAGATGACTCTGCTGGTCCACCCCCATCTATACAGAACAGAGCAATGATTATAATTGCATTGTAAATTCTTGTATCATTGCGTCTGATTGGATCTTCCAATAGGTTTTTTTTCTGCTCGACTTTTGAAACTTATTATTTTGTAATCGCCTAGGTCCACTAGAGGATGATGTGGATTCATCATTGGCCGTCCAGCCGTGAATTACGTGACACTACAGATTGCTTTAAAGGAAATACCCTTTTGAGAGACTTCCTCTCTGGGCCAAGTTGAGTGATTAATGATGTCACGCGCCTTGTGCAGTCACATGACACGTATCATCTGATGGTGGATGGGGCAGAGTTATATGACTTTATCATTGGAGGTCACGTATTATGTAATATTTGCAGCACGGACACAGAACCCCTAAGGCTTCCAACACTAGTTAATGTGACCATGAGATCCTTCAAATCCTGGTTCCTTCTTAGCAATCAGCTCCTGCCCCTGAGCATACTTACACCAGAAGGCCATTGATTTCTATATATGGACAGGTGTGAGCGGCCAGGTGCCAATCATCAGTTTATGTCCACCAATCCACAAGGATCATTAGCCTTCAACAACATAGTAAGAACTTCTATAAAGGGGGCTTTGTCATAATTCCAATTCAGGAGCACACTGCTCCCAAGCCTCCCCTGACCTACTGACCAGGGTGTCTACCACAGGGTAGTGCTCTGATTGACAGTTTTGCCCATCTGAGCCAATGACCTAAACTGAGGGCATTCTGATGATATAGCGGCACTGAAGTTGGCCAGATACTGTAAATCAAACAAACTGTCAATCAGGAGTGCACCCCCCACTCCGGTAGGCAGCAAGTCAAGGGAGGCTAAGGAGCAGTGCGCTCCTGATTGATTGACAGTTTGAACTAGCTGAGCCAATGACCTAAACCGAGAACTCTTTGATTCAACTAGAGGTACGGAATTTGACCAGATGCTGTCAGTCTGTCTGTCAATCATCAGCGCACCTGTTATGGACCTGGTGGTTAGGAGCACCCGGAATGACCTGATGAGTAAACTAGTAATCGGAACAAGCTCTGGGAAAGTGGGAACTCTGCTGACCGCAAACTCTACTCCTATCACACACACTAGAAATAGCCGTGGAGCGTACCTAACTCTCCCTAGACGCCTCTTCACAGCCTAAGAGCTAACTACCCCTAAAGATAGAAATAGAAGCCTAACCTTGCCTCAGAGAAATTCCCCAAAGGTAAAGGCAGCCCCCCACATATATTGACTGTGAGTTAAGAGGAAAGTCACAAACACAGGAATGAAACAGGTTTTAGCAAAGGAGGCCAGACTTCACTAAATAGTCAGAGGATAGAAAAGGGAACGATGCGGTCAGCACAAAAGACTACAAAAAACCACGCAGAGTAAGCAAAAAGACTCCCCACAGGGAATATCATGATAGCAAGCTGGACTAGAAATTAGCAGTACTAATATATATTCAGGAAGCAGTAACAACAAATGAACTAGCAAAGACTTAGCTTCTGCTGGAGTAGACAGGTCCTCAGAGAAGTCCAAGAGAGATCTGAACCAATACTGAAACATTGACAGCTGGCATGAAGTAACGATCTGAGTGGAGTTAAATAGGGAAGCCAGCATAGCAATAAACGAGAGCAGCTGACAAAACCAACCTCAGTGACCAGCAGTTCCGCTCAAAGCCACCAGAGGGAGTCCAAGAGCAGAAATAACCAAAGTACCATTCATGACCACAGGAGGGAGTCCGAGAACGGAATTCACAACACGCACCACCATGTGATAGGCAGTATACTAGAAGGGGCTGGGGAGCAGTGCGCTCCTGATTGATTGACAGTTTGGACCAGCTGAGCCAATGACCTAAACTGATAATACAGATAATACAAACAGGAGCACTGAAGTTGGCCAGATACATCTATCCATCCAGCTTCAGAGCAGCACTTACAAGCTCTATAGAAAAGAGCATGTAAGTGCTGCTCTCCTTGCTCAGGAGACTGGCCACCCCAGGGAGCTATCAGAGGTGGCCAATAACCTACGCAACGAGCAATGAACTATATTATTCAAAATCCTTCCGCTCTTGAGAACAGAGAGGATTTTTAAATTACATGTTAAACTGCAAAGTTGCTTTTTTTTTAAATAGTTTTCATTTTTTCTAATTTATGATAATGAGTGATTCATTACTTAAATTTAAGAGGGGACTGGATACCTTTCTTGAAAAGTATAATGTTACAGGGTATATATACTAGATTCCTTGATAGGGTGTTGATCCAGGGAACTAGTCTGATTGCCGTATGTGGAGTCGGGAATTAATTTTTTTCCCCAATGTTGAGCTTACTCTTTGCCACATGGTTTTTTTTTGCCTTCCTCTGGATCAACGTTAGGGCATGCTAGGCTATGGGTTGAACTAGATGGACTTAAAGTCTTCCTTCAAACTTAATAACTATGTAACTATGTAATGACACAACCTCCTTTCATGCAGTAGCTAAGCAGTCTTAACGCAGGTCATGGAAAAATTAATTGCATGTGTATGAAAGAAAGAAAGAAATAGCTGTGAGCCAAACAAACTGCCCTTCTTAAAGCAGTGCCCCTTCATGAATGTAACAAAGCTGTTCCTACAAGCTCACGTCTGGATTCCCACATCTAGTGCGACAGCTGCAGCCAATATGATGCATTCACTTCTCGCTTGCTCCTTAGTCCAGGATGCACAAAGGAACCTGTGGGGTTAATGCAGCTGGAACCTGATGTATTGGACTGTGATGCCTGGAAGAAAAATAAGGCGCAGGCATGAAAACATGTGGGGTCATACTGCCACCTGGTGGAAGAAACCTGCATTGGAAATGACAAAAAATAACGGTTTGTGCAAAACTAGAGGTCATCCATGATAAACTGATGCCATTGCACAATCTATTTATATGACAGCACAGCTTAACCCATACAGAAACCTATACGCTTGTTTGCAAAGACAGCACAATTTCACGTGGCATAACGCGTTTTACGCCATGTAGATTTTATACAAATTGGGACATGATTAAGAAAAGGCGCAGCGTATTTGATTACCGTGAGGCATCTGCAATCACTGCACGGGAGATAGAATTATAATCACCCGTATAGAAGTCTATGCCACCTGACAAACCCTGCAGAGCGGATGTGAATCCGCTAAGATCCAGAGGCTCACCTGTGCTGCACGCAGATACACAATCAACTTTTCTGCCTCCTAAATTTTGCCATCGCCTTGGGAGAAGGTAAAGCTGTTCCCTAGTCTTGCCAGAGTCCATCTTTGCTATTTTATTACCAGAAATCAGAAGCCATAATCAAAGCCTCAACAAACAATCGGTGCAGCTCTGTATAATTGTCAGGGGAGCAAGCAAACCTTATCATTTAGAAACCATGTAGTTTGTTGTGCTTAAGGTACCTTCACACGAAGCGACGCTGCAGCGATAGCGACAACGATGTCGATCGCTGCAGCGTCGCTGTTTGGTCGCTGGAGAGCTGTCACACAGACCGCTCTCCAGCGATCAACTATGCCGAGGTCCCCTGGTAACCAGGGTAAACATCGGGTAACTAAGCGCAGGGCCGCGCTTAGTAACCCGATGTTTACCCTGGTTACCAGCGTAAAATCTAAAAAAAACAAACAGCACATACTTACATTCACGTCCCCCTGCGTCCACTTCCTGACTGACTGAGCGCCGTACAGTGAGAGCAGAGCGGTGACGTCACCGCTGTGCTGCTTTCACTTTCACTTTGCGGCGCTGAGTCAGAGGAGGAAGCAGACTGCAGGGGACGCAATGTGAGTATGTGCTGTTTGTTTTTTTTACATTTTACGCTAGTAACCAGGGTAAACATCGGGTAACTAAGCGCGGCCCTGCGCTTAGTAACCCGATGTTTACCCTGGTTACCAGTGTAAAATATCGCTGGTATCGTTGCTTTTGCTTTCAAACACAACGATACACAGCGATCGGACGACCAAATAAAGTTCTGGACTTTATTCAGCGACCAGCGACATCACAGCAGGATCCTGATCGCTGCTGCGTGTCAAACGAAACGATATCGCTAGCGAGGACGCTGCAACGTCACGGATTGCTAGCGATATCGTTATAATGTCGTTTCGTGTGAAGGTACCTTTACAGTAAGGCTTGTGCAATGCCCTCACCTGTTCCTTATACAATCCTAGTTTCACAGAAGCTCTATTATTTAAAAGGGCTGTCCACCTTTTGGGGACACATTAATGCATGTATTTGGGGCTAAAAATCATTTTTGCAGTTGGGTTTAATTAAACATTTTGCACAGTTTGGCATTTACATGCGCTTTGTTTTTCTTGTAGATTCAATTCTGATGTTTTCTGTGGTCATCAATCAGCTGAGAGGAGCTCAGGAAAAGACGGATAGAAGAGTTTGGGTATGCGCACATGTTGTAGATTTCCTGCAGATCTGCAGCTTTTTTTTCCGCGCAGAAATGCTGCAGATGCGCAAGTGATTTACAGTACTATGTAAATCAATGGCAAAAAAAAATGCTGCATGGAAAACGCAGCAGATTCAAAAAAGGACCAAGTCACTTCTTTTTGCGGATCTGCAGCGTTTCTGCACCCATTCCATAATAGAAATCCGCAAGGGTTAAAAAAAAAAGGAAGAAATCCGCACAAAAATCTGCAACGTGTGCACACACCAAAAAAAAGGCGCAGATTGTGACCTGCGTTTTCTGCCAAGAAATGCAGAATCTGCACAGAAAATTCCACAGTCAAATCTGCAATGTGTGCACATAGCCGTAAGAACTGTGTCAGACAAGCTGCCTGACAGATTCTCAGTTAACTCATTCTGCAGTCAGTGCAACACAAGGCTCTAGAAGGCAAATGGTGCATATTGTTTTTAATGAAGCTCAATTGCAAATTACTTTTTAAAACAGTCTTTAATGGACATATTGTTATAGTATACCTTGGTTTTAAAGGGGTTGTCCTACCTTGGGGTACATGGACATATGAGGCTATGTGCATCCTCATATCGCACAGTGCGCGCGCTGTCAGGACTCTCCGCCTCCTGGAGCGGACAGGTGCATAACGGCAAGCATGGGAATGTATACATGGTTCCTAGTGATGATGACTGTGCAGGGAGGAAGAGGTACGTATTGTGGAGGGAGTGCAGGGCCATAAATGACGCTGCTGGACGGGGCAAGTATAAGGCCGGGATCACACACAGCGAGATACGGCCGAGTCTCGCAGGTGAAAACCCAGCTCTGGCGCCGGCACTCTGGAGCGGAGCGTGCAGCCGCACAGCAATACATGGAGCCGCACGCTCCGCTCCAGAGTGCCGGCGCCAGAGCTGGGTTTTCACCTGCGAGACTCGGCCGTATCTCACATATGTGTGATCCCAGCCTAACAAAGAGGGCAGGAGGCAGGGATTTCTTCTACGCCCGGAGCCTGGAAGAAATCATTAACATAAGAAAAGAATATAAAATTTCTCAGCAAGACAATTAATATGAGGCAGACAGGTAGGACTAGTGTAACATCTATTACCTGTATGCTGATATTAATAGGTCCTACAGGGTGACAGATAATAATTTTATTTCTATAGCGCCAATATTCCGCAGCGCTTTACATTATATAGGGGACTTGTACAGACAATAGACATTACAGCAGAACAATAAACACAGATTAAAACAGATACCAAGAGGAAAAAAAACCAAACAGCACATACTCACATTCACGTCCCTCGCCGTCCGCTTCCTGCAATGACTGAGCGCCGGCAGTAGCAGGGTCACAGCGGTGACGTCACCGCTGTGCTTTCACTTTCACTTTGCGGCGCTCAGTCAGTGTGGGAAGCGGATGGAGGGGGACGTGAATGTGAGTATGTGCTGTTTGTTTTTTTTACATTTTACACTGGTAACCAGGGTAAACATCGGGTTACTAAGCGCGGCCCTGCGCTTAGTAACCCGATATTTACCCTGGTTACCCGGGACCTCGGCATCGTTGGTCACTGGAGAGCGGTCTATGTGACAGCTCCCCAGCGACCATACAACGACTTACCAACGATCACGACCAGGTCGTATCGCTGGTCGTGATCGTTGGTAAATCGTTATGTGAGACGGTACCCTTAGGCTCGGGTGTTCATGTAAAGCTGCATGAACCAGTTAACTGCCTAAGTATGTAACAGTACAGACACAGAGGGCTATTAACTGCATAAGGCATACAATAGCATGATACGAGGAACCTGATTATGGTAAAAATTTTGAATGGGCCACACAGGGATAGTTAGGTTAATGTGTTGAGGTGGTTGGTCCAGTCTGAACAAATGCGTTTTTACGGCACACGTAAAGCTGTGGAGATTGGGGATTAATCATATTAACCTAGGTAGTGCATTCCAAACAATTGGCGCAGCACGTGAAAAGTCTTGGAGACGGGAGTGGGAGGTTCTGATTATTGAGGATGTTAACCTCAGGTCATTAGCAGAACGGAGGGCACGGGTAGGGTGGTAGACTGGGACCAGGGAGGAGACATAGGGTGGTGCTGAGCCATGGAGTGCTTTGTGAGTGAGAGTGATAAGTTTATATTGAATTCTGGAGTGGATGGGTAACCAGTGCAATGACTGGCACAAGGTAGAGGCATCGGCAGGCTCGGACTGGCCCACAGGGGAATTCCCTGGTGGGCCCCTGTGCAGATCTAGGCCCCCAACTTACTGTATGGGTAGCACTTGTCATAATTCACTTGATTCTCTCTGTACAGAAAAAAAGCAGCATCTCATTCATTAAATAAACAACCCAGTTAATTATTATATAGAGATATAGGTAAATTTGTGAACCAGGCACGGTGTAACGGTTGGTGAGGAATATGATCAGCATTCAGGACAGATTGGAGCGGGGAGAGTTTGGTAAGGCCGGTTTCACACTTGTGTGTGGAGCAGTTGCGGAGGGCTGCGGACTTCCTCAGTGAAGCCCCGCCCTCCGCCGCTAGCTCCGCCTACTTCTGCATGCCGCCTGCATGCGGCCTGCGTACCTATCTTTAACATTAGGTACGCAGGTCGTGCGGCTGTATGCGGAGGCTGCCGCATGCGTCGTTTTGACGCTGCAGATAAAAAACAAAATGCTACAGGCTGCGTCCTACGCTGGTCGCCGCAGCGTCAAAACGACGCATGCGGCAGCCTCCGCATACAGCCACACGACCTGCGTACCTAATGTTAAATATAGGTACAAAGGCCGCATGCCGGCTGCATGCAGAAGTAGGCGGAGCTAGCGGCGGAGGGCGAGGCTTCACGGAGGAAGTCCGCAGCCCTCCGCAGCTGCTCCACACGCAAGTGTGAAATCAGCCTAAGAGGGAGGCCGATTAGTAGAGAGTTACAATTGTCCAGATGAGAATGAATAAGAGAAACAGTAAGAGTTCTTGCAGAATCGAAAGTAAGAAAAGGTTGAATTATATAAATATTTTTTGAGTTGCAGATAAGAAGAGCGAGCCAGTGATCGGATGTGGGGGGTGAATGAAAGCTCAGAATCAATTATAACCCCAAGGCAGCGGGCATGGTGCTTGGGAGTAATGATGGCACCACACACGGAGATGGCAATGTCAGGCAAAGGTAGGTTAGTAGAGGGAGAGAACACGAGGAGTTCAGTTTTTGACAGGTTCAGTTTCAGATAGAGGGAGGACATGATGTTAGAGACAGCGGTAAGACAATCACTGGTGTTTTGTAATAATGCAGGCGTGATGTTGACGTATTCGTGACTAGAGGTGTATAATCGGGTGTCATCAGCATAGAGATGATACTGGAAACCAAATCTACTGATTGTTGTCCAGTAGGGGCAGTATACAAAGAGAAGAGGAGGGGGCCTAGGACTGATCCTTGAGGAACCCCAACAGTAAGGGGAAGGTGAGAGGAGGAGGAACCAGCAAGGTCAGAGAGATAGGAAGAGAACCAGGAGAGAACGGTGTCCTTGAGGCCGATGGAGCGGAGCATAGTGAGGAGGAGCTGATGATCCACAGTATCGAATGCTGCAGAGAGATCCAAGAGAATTAGCATGGAGTAGTGACCATTAGATTTAGCTGTTAGTAGGTCATTAGAGACTTTAGTGAGGGCAGTTTCAGTAGAGTGTAAAGAGCGGAAACCAGATTGAAGAGGGTCGAGAAGAGAGTTATCTGAGAGATAGCGGATAAGACAGGAGTGGACAGGCGTTCCAGGAGTTTGTAAATGAGGGGAAAATTAAAGACAGGTCTATAATTAGCGGCACAGTTTTGGTTGAGGGAGGGTTTTTTAAGTAATGGATGTATGATGGCATGCTTAAATGAGGAGGGAAAAATACCGCAAGTGAGAGAAAGGTTGAATATTTTTTTTAGGTGAGAGGTGACAGCCAGGGAAAGGGACTGGAGGAGATGTGACGGAATGGGGTCACTGGTGCAAGTGGTCCGGCGAGAAGATGCAAGGAGCCTGATTACTTCTTCTGTGACTGGTTCAAAATTAGAGAGTAAGCTAGATGCAGTGGGGGAGGGAGGACAGTGCCTGGTATGAAGAGATTGGGAGAAAATTTCCTGTGAGATATGGTCAATTTTTTCTTTGAAGTAATTGGCCAGATCGTCAGCGCGGAGATCCGTGGTTGGGGCCTGCACTCTTGGGTTGAGTAGGGAATGAAAAGTGTCAAAGAGACAAATTCCCTTTAACCCCTTCCCGACATCGGACGTACTATACCGTCCGATGTCGGGTCCCCTGCTTTGATGTGCACTCCGGCGGTGAGCGCACATCAAAGCCGGGACATGTCAGCTGTTTTTTACAGCTGACATGTGCGCGCAATAGCGGCGGGTGAAATCGCGATCACCCACCGCTATTAACTAGTTAAATGCCGCTGTCAAACGCAGACAGCGGCATTTAACTACCGCATCCGGCCGGGCGGCCGGAAATGAGCGCATCGCCGACCCCCGTCACATGATCGGGGGTCGGCGATGAGTCAGGAAGGTAACCATAGAGGTCCTTGAGACCTCTATGGTTACTGATCGCCGGTGGCTGTGAGCGCCCCCCTGTGGTCGGCGCTCACAGCACACCTGCAATTCTGCTATATAGCAGCGATCTGATGATCGCTGTTATGTAGCAGAGCCGATCAGGCTGTGCCTGCTTCTAGCCTCCTATGGAGGCTATAGAAGCATGGCAAAAGTAAAAAAAAAAGTAAAAAAAAATGTGAAAAAAATAAAAAAAATATAAAAGTTTAAATCACCCCCCTTTCGCCCCAATCAAAATAAATCAATAAAAAAATATCAAATCTACACATATTTGGTATCGCCACGTTCAGAATCGCCCGATCTATCAATAAAAAAAAGCATTAACCTGATCGCAAAACGGCGTAACGAGAAAAAAAATCGAAACGCCAGAATTACGTTTTTTGGTCGCCGCGACATTGCATTAAAATGCAATAACGGGCGATCAAAAGAACGTATCTGCACCAAAATGCTATTATTAAAAACGCCAGCTCGGCACGCAAAAAATAAGCCCTCACCCGACCCCAGATCACGAAAAATGGAGACGCTACGGGTATCGGAAAATGGCGCAATTTTATTTATTTTTTTTTTGCAAAGTTCGGAATTTTTTTTCACCACTTAGGTAAAACATAACCTAGACATGTGAGGTGTCTATGAACTCGTACTGACCTGGAGAATCATAATGGCAGGTCAGTTTTATCATTTAGTGAACCTAGCAAAAAAAACAAACAAAAAACAAGTGTGGGATTGCACTTTTTTTGCAATTTCACCGCACTTGGAATTTTTTTCCCGTTTTCTAGTACACGCCATGGTAAAACCAATGGTGTCATTCAAAAGTACAACTCGTCCCGCAAAAAATAAGCCCTCACATGGCCAAATTGATGGAAAAATAAAAAAGTTATGGCTCTGGGAAGGAGGGGAGTGAAAAACGAAAATGGAAAAACGAAAAATCCCACGGTCATGAAGGGGTTAAGTGTGACAAACATGCAAAAGAATAGGAAATCAGGAAAGGGGCCATCCACTTTTTCACAACTGTATATACAGTATCTATATAAAATCATAAAGCTCTGCCCTGGCATGTCAGATCTTAAACCTGCCATCGCAGAATAAACTACAATTTTTGATTTAGGGATTTTACATCACTCTAAATTGCTTCAAACGAAAAAAAAAACACCTTTTTTCCAGCCAAAAAACTGCAAATTTCATTTTTGCTTATGACCTTTAGTATGATCAGGTCAAAATTTTTATGAAAGTGAAGCAGACGGATTGATCGGTCCTAAAAAGAAAGGATTCAGAATCGGATATATGATATAAACAAGTCAATAAGATTGGATGTCTCACTCCATAGCTGCATAAAACAAAAAGTCCAAGCAAGTTCTGAACCATAAACAATAGCTAGAAATGCAATTCCATATTATTTATTCTTTTTATCTTACCTTTAACGCGTTGCTTTGGCTTTTTCTACAAAAAAAAAATCCAGTGTGTCCTATATGAAATTTACATTTTACTTTTGGTTTACGGCACCATCAAAGCAACCAAACGCTTCTGAAAATGGAAGATATATGGGATATTGAAGTCCACCACAAAGCTTACAAGGAGTTATCCTATCTATGGACACTCTGAGCAAAGAAAAACAAACATTCACAAAAAACAGCTGTGATGTTACTCATGAAAAATAATTTTTCATTTTTTTTTTAACCTTTTTTCTCTAATAGTTCATAAAGTATCTACTCTTGTAACCCGGCTTCTGGGTGCAACACCAAGGAGAAGATGGAGAATTCTGGAAATCACAGGATGGATAGACAGGTTAATGATCTGCAAATAGGAAAAAAAATAAAAATAATAATAATCTTTATTTTTATATAGCGCTAACATATTACGCAGCGCTTTACAGTTTGCACACATTATCATCACTGTCCCCGTTGGGGCTCACAATCTATATTCCCTATCAGTATGTCTTTGGAATGTGGGAGGAAACCGGAGTGCCCGGAGGAAACCCACGCAAACACGGGGAGAACATACAAACTCCTTGCAGATGTTGTCCAAGGTGGGATTAGAACCCAGGACTCCAGCGCTGCAAGGCTGCAGTGCTAGCCACTGAGCCAAAAATAGAAAAAATATTTTCAAAACATCTTGATTTATTCAGTCTGGAGTATGAGCGCCAGGAACAGAAATCCTCGCACTTACACTCCTTGTCTGCTGTCACAGAGGTTATTTTTTAATCGTTGTTTGAGGAATGTTCTGCCGCACTGAAGACACTTGGGCAAATCATCAAGATCCGCTGCTGGCAGCTCCCTGTGCAATCGTCAACCAATGACGTCCCAGATGTGCTCAATCAATGGGAGACGAGTCTGGAGAGGTTTAAGCCACGCAGGCTGCTCAAAGTATCACAAACAACACACGGCTGGGCATTGTTGTGTTGAAAAACAACTTCTTGGACACTTTGGCGAAATGGCCACACCACTGCTTCTATGAACAAATCAATAATACATAATAATCTTTATTTATATATAGCACTACCACACCACCAGAAGGTCTTTGCAAAACATTTGGATACAAGTCCGACATCCATCCACAGGTGCTCCATTGAACTCATGCAGCCAAATGGAAATGGAGATCTATCGTCTTCAATGACAAGTCACGCTTTTGTCTTGGACACATTGATATTAGGGAACGTCCTAATCCTGGGTGGGTTGACATAATGTATAATAGCCGGACTCCTCTTCAATCCAGGTACAATAACAGCTCTGCATTTCATTAATTTGATCGTGGAACCAGTGGTGTGGACATTTCCCTAAAGTGCCATTTTCCAACACGACCATGCCAGACCGCATTTTGCTTTTCCCGGAGCAGCCTGCGTGGCCTAAACATGCTACCATGACCTGCTGCGTCTGATTTTAATGATTTGTCCAAATGCATTCAGAGCAGCAGATCCTTCCTGAGACAACCATTAATAACCTCATTGATAGCGGACAAGATGTGCGGGAATTTCTGCAAGTGACACTGATACTCAATATGGAATAAATTGAGATGTTTTGAAAAATATTTCCATTTTGTCATCATTTGCAGATAGACACGTTGTCTATCCATCCTGCAATTTCCATTATTCCCCTACTTTATCTTATCGCTTTCATACATGTAATTGTAAAATCTAAACGCAATCTCAAAGTTCTCGTATTGAGAATCGAAGCATTGCTGTTGTGAATAGGTAATTAAAGTGGATTATCTGATGGACTGCTGACCAGGCACAGCTGGTAGAGGAATTTGTGAGGCCATAGATTTATGGTCGGTGGAGATGACCTATGTCTGCTGAACTCCCTGTTATTAGAAGGCTGCAAGCAGACTGCTTGAGCTCAGACTCCTGAATGAATATTGGGGTTTTTATGAACTGCATTGATATGACAGATATGAGACATATTTTCAGCATTGTGACACTGTGGTGAGCGTAACGCATTGTCTTACATCACTGGGCGGTCATGGCAGCACCTCCAAATTAATATCGGGCAGATGGAAGAAAATACATATCCATGTTTCCTGCCTATGGATAGCTAAAATCATGATGGGGAAAAATGGCATTAATATCTCCCGCCCGGGACCTTCAGGGGCGAAGATATTCTAAAATTTGTGGATATCATAGTTTTCTAAAGACTTAGCCACATCCCATGTTCAGCCCCGTTATTGTTCACAGGAGTGGAAGTATATGGGCATGACTCGTGTTAAGAAAAGCAAATGCCAAACTAAAATCAGTCTCAGTCCTGGGAGACACCGTTAATTGTAGTGCTGTACCATTTCCAAAATGAAGAGCTCCCCTTCATAAGTCAGAGCCGATCCTGCAACTTCAGGTTTAGTACATTTCTTGCGGTTATCCTTTTTATTTAATTGTATATACTGCATTTCCCCCCCCCCCATTTTGTAGGATCTTTATAAACACTGCATATTTTTCAAATTAAATAAATCTTTGTTCCAAATTGGGGAAATTCAGATATGGGATAATCCCGAGTCCCCGCACCTTCAAAATTTACAGGGCCCGAGTATCTGGAAACAAAATGGAATAACAACACTTAATCAGTTTTTTGAAAAAGAAACTTTATTATCGTTCGAACAAATCCATGTCAGGTTCGGAATTCCCCACAGAGATTTTTATAGATATCTCCAACTGAGACACGCCATGATGTACCAGTTCCCGTTTCCTAGAATGAGAATATCTAAAAACCCACTGATAGGAGTATTATCAACTCAAGGACCCACAGGTGTGATATCCTCCCTTTACACCTTATTGTTAAACTCTAAAATCGCATCTACTCAGCTCGCTGTAGAACGTAAGTGGCGACACCTAATCCCCTCTATCACTGATGATCAGTGGAGCGATATCCTAGAAGCACATACCATGGTGTCACCTGCTGCAAATAACAAGTTAATACAATTGTATATTCTTCACCAATCCTATCTGACCCAAGTAGATTACATAAATTTGGTAGAGGGGTGACTGATGAATGTCATAGGTGTGGGGAATCCGGGGCTGATTTCTGGCACCTTATTTGGAACTGTAGAATTATACGAAGATATTGGAGTGAGGTCGTAGATACATTGGAGCCGATAATTGGGATACCGATCGAATGTAATTCGGAGTTGTGCATACTGGGTGCCGTGGATGAGGAGATGTGGGTCCACCATGATAGAACATTTCTTCGGGAAGTTCTATTTATGGCTAGAAAAGTGATAGTATTGAGGTAAATGGGGTGGGGAATCTTCGATTAACCAGTGGAAGAAGCTTGTGAATGACGTAATTCCTTATGAAAACATATTATACAGAAACAGAGGATGTCCCCAGAAATTTCAGAAGATTTGGGAAAGGTGGTGTGACTAGCCATTGATGCACTTGCAGCTCCTGGTGCTGTGGTCTCCTCAAGCTCACGATATAGTCCCTGACGTATATCCATTCTGGACCATGAAAGTGATGATTTTGTGTAGTATTAATAACATGTCTATTATAACCTGACCTGCTACGAGCTTTAAAACTTTTATAAAGACTCTGTTGATTAGGAAGTGCAATGCCTAGAAGAATATATTATACTGAAGGTTATGTTTTATTTGTTTGTATGTATACTTTATTATTGAAGGTATGATGTCATATCTATGTCAATGTTGATGTACGGATTATTTTGACTCTATGCTATGTTGCCATATGTTTGTTATCTTATTTTGCTCTATAAACCACATCCATGGAGCACTAAACTACCTGTAATGGGTGTCCAATCGGCATGTATAAACGATTGGTGGTGGCAGCTAGTTTTTTGTTTGTTATTGTGGAATCTGGTGGTAACTGTACTGGGGTGTATATATACACTGGGTTCGGAAAGTTTCAGACCCCTTTAAATTTTTCACTTTTTGTTTCATTGCAGCCATTTTGGTAAATTCAAAAAAAGTTCATTTTTTCACATTAATCTACACTCTGCACCCCATCTTGACTGAAAAAAAAACAGAAATGTAGAAATGTTTGCAAATTTATTAAAAAAGAAAAACTGAAATATCACACGGACATAAGTATTCAGACCCTTTGCTCAGACACTCATATTTACGTCACATGCTGTCCATTTCCTTGTGATCCTCCTTGGGATGGTTCTACTCCTTCTTTGGAGTCCAGCTGTGTTTAATTAAACTGATAGGACTTGATTTGGAAAGGCACACACCTGTCTATATAAGTCCTCACAGCTCACAGTGCGTGTCAGACCAAATGAGAATCATGAGGTCAAAGGAACTGGCCAAGGAGCTCAGAGACAGAATTGTGGCAAGGCACAGATCTGGCCAAGGTTACAAAAGAATTTCTGCAGTACTCAAGGTTCCTAAGAGCACAGTGGCCTCCATAATCCATAAAATTGAAGGAGTTTGGGACCACCAGAAGTCTTCCTAGACCTGGCTGTCCAGCCAAACTGAGCAATCGTGGGAGAAAAGCCTTGGTGAGAGAGGTAAAGAAGAACCCCAAGATCACTGTGGCTGAGCTCCAGAGATGCAGTAGGGAGATGGGAGAAAGTTCCACAAAGTCAACAATCACTGCAGCCCTCCACCAGTCGGGCCTTTATGGCAGAGTGGCCCGACGGAAGACTCTCCTCAGTGCAAGACATATGAAAGCCCGCACAGAGTTTGCTAAAAAAAAAACAAACACATGAAGGACTCCCAGACTATGAGAAATAAGATTCTCTGGTCTGATGAGACGAATATAGACCTTTTTGGTGATAATTCTAAGCGGTATGTGTGGAGAAAACCAGGCACTGCTCATCACCTGCCCGATACAATCCCAACAGTGAAACATGGTGGTGGCAGCTTCATGCTGTGGGGGTGTTCTTCAGCTGCAGCGACAGGACGACTGGTTGTCATTGAAGGAAACATGAATGCGGCCAAGTACAGCGATATATTGGATGAAAACCTCTTTCAGAGTGCACTGGACCTCAGGACTTGGTCAAAGGTTTACCTTCCAACAAGACAATGACCCTAAGCACACAGCTAAAATAACAGAGGGGTGGCTTCAGAACAACTCTGTGACCATTCTTGACTGGCCCAGCCAGAGCCCTGACCTAAACCCAATTGAGCATCTCTGGAGAGACCTGAAAATGGCTGTCCATCAACGTTCACCGTCCAAACTAACGGAACTGGAGAGGATCTGTAAGGAAGAATGGCAGAGAATCCCCAAATCCAGGTGTGAAAAACTTGTTGCATCATTCCCAAGAAGACTCATGGCTGTAGTAACTCAAAAGGGTTCTTCTACTCAGTACTGAGCAAAGGGTCTGAATACTTATGACCATGTGATATTTCAGCTTTTCTTTTTTAATAAATTTGCAAAAATTTCTACAGTTGTTTTTTTTCAGTCAAGATGGGGTGCAGAGTGTACATTAATGAGAAAAAAAATGAACTTTTTTGAATTTACCAAATGGCTGCAATGAAACAAAGAGTGAAAAATGTAAAGGGACCTGAATACTTTCTGTACCATGTGTGTGTGTTTCTTTTTCCATATATTGGAATTGGATATGTATATATTATACGTTTGCCGTGAGCTCTCCAATAACTGGTCTAGTAGGGAAAGCAGCTGCGGCCTAGCTCATCACTTGTCAGTCAATTGCATAATTGTCTCGGCAATTGGTGGCAGTGATGGGATATCTGCTGTTATCTTTGACATTGGTGTTGCAATTTCAATATTGAGGAGTGTGTATTGAATGTCAAGGGACCATTGCAAGCTCTCTGTTCTTGCCCCTAAAGAGGCCAGGGCCAATAGCCAGGCCATCGATGTAGAAATATATCTGAACCTTTTGCGTTCTAGAAATCTGAATATGTGTTCACCGGTGACTACTGTGTAAAGTGGAGGCAGCATGAGGAGGACCAGAAAAAACACCAGGAGGCGCTGTACTAAGTATCAATACAGCACTGAGTAACAATTTATGTTACAAAATCACATAATATTCCATGTTCTTTTCTTTACTACCTAAATTGCGCTTGAGATAACCCCTTTAAAATATTCATTATTTTCTAAATGATCCTTAATATCATGTACCAGAATTAGTAGCTAAAGGCAAAAAAAAAAAGACTGCTACAGCACAGGCTACATGACCCAAAAACTGGCATTGAAGGAAATTATAGTCATTGTCAAATATCTAAGAAAAATACACATAAAAAGCCAGGAAAGAGGCAAAACGGACAGTTTCAAGATTATTCATAACACTATGGAGCAAGGCGAGATACAATTCAAAGCCTGGTATAATACAGAAGGACCTGAAGAGCAGAAAATGTGATATCTTTGGGCGGTCGGCAGGTAAAAAGAGAAATGTTCCAGTGCTCCAGAGCAGTAGTAATTCAGCAGATCAATTGTCGGGGTCGTCACGACAATAACCCTCATTCACCAGTCATCCCAAATTAAAGTATGAGCAGAGCATTTGGTACCGGGTAAGAATGAGTCAGACAAAGGGCTGGTTCAATCTCAGTTGATGCTCGTGCGTCTACAAGTATCGGCAACGATCACAGCAACTGACTTTATTTCCGGATATGCAGTACTATATCGTTTTAGAAAAAGGAATGCA
This sequence comes from Ranitomeya variabilis, assembly GCF_051348905.1. Classification (NCBI taxonomy): domain Eukaryota; kingdom Metazoa; phylum Chordata; class Amphibia; order Anura; family Dendrobatidae; genus Ranitomeya; species Ranitomeya variabilis. The sequence goes on along the minus strand of NC_135232.1, from coordinate 697,188,703 downwards.
ATAGGCGGGGTTTAAGCAATACATATCTAGTATTCAGTCTTTCTGATTTGTCCTGATGTCTTCTGGTGAATCCTCCCTTCTTCACATTCCTGAAGTTTCAATTTCAGAAGAAATGATACTTCTTTCCTCAGAGACGAAAAGTAGGGCAAAGGTGAATACTGGCAGCCATTTTAAATACAGTTACATTAGCATCTGCAAGCATGGGGAAAACTTATTGTTTCACAGTATAAGAATATAACAGTACAAAAAGTGTATAAAGATATATCTTTTTCACCCTGACAATCCCCCCTAAACACTAAGTTTTTCCCTTCAGATAAGATCCTTCGAGACTGTCCATGTGATGGGGAAAGGGGAGGTGGATTTCTTCATTCAGACACCTCAGAAGCTCTCCCCTTGCGAGAGGCCTCCAGGCAGCTAAACCCTTCACTAACCTCACATGGAGTTCTCCCGCTGTCCCTAAACTAAATCTCTTAGCGTCATCTGAGAATAGGGGGTTTTGTCTAATTTCTTGAGGGGGACGTACTTAGGGATTTCCCCTGGATCAGTACCATCGTACTCTAGTGGGTTTACTTCTTGATTGAGGAAGGTGCCAGTCGGAATTACTTTGGCAATAACCTTTTTATACAAGGGAATAACACAACAGAGAATCATTGATCCAATTACAAGGAGGGCAATCAGTACCAGACAGGCCTGTTGAAGGAATCCCTTGAGCCCACCCAACCAGCCGGAAAAGAAAGATATGTCTACTCCAGCATTAGTTTTCAATTCTGCTGCTAACCCAGTTATCTTTTTAAGGGCTATCATGGTTTTTCCATTCACTCCAGAGTTCTGAGGGATATAGGTACAACATTCTTCTCCTACCATCCCACAAACTCCTCCTTTCTCAGCTAAGATCATATCAAGGGCTAGTCGGTTCTGGAGGGTCAATCTAGTATTAGGGCCCAATTCCTCAACTATACCCTGAAAGGCATCTTGGCTAAAATTGACGAACCTTTGTTCACTGTAATATATGTAATTGATCCAATCAACATTTTTATTAATCTGCACCTGTGGGATCAAAGAAGCAAAGCCAGCATAGATCTGGTTCTGAGCTTTAAACTGGTCAGGCACCCCCCTTGGCACTCCAATAGCATCAATATATACTAGTAGATCTTCTTCATAACTCATATGGAGCTGATCAAGGCTTCTCCTCCTTCTGGTAGGTTCATCAGGTATCTCTGGATCCCAAGGTAAAATCTTGAACTGCATAGCTAGTTTAACAAGGGTGCATTGACCTGTCCAGGCATTAGGCAACCTAGGACGGAGCTTACCATCTCCACATAAACAATAAATATCATACATATATTGTATATGTTTAATTAGCAAGTCAGTATCTAGAGAACTGTTCTCTTTGCAGAAACCTATCTCGAAGATCCCTACTGGTGTACCTGTGGTGTCGTGGGAATTATAGCAGGTGTAATTGTCAGCTAATACGGTTACTTCTCCTGGGACCTTTAGTTTGGGTTTCTCATGAATTAGTGGGACATAATCTGGGCAATCAGTGGGCTTCAGACCTTTCAACAGATTCATGACACAGGCAGTGGTGTTGTCATCAGGAAAAAGCAATGCATGTGTGTATAGATGTGTATTCGCAGCAGCACAAGCAATACATCCTACAGAGATATTCTGGACTCTTACATTGTATCTCACCCATTCTAACCATAGGTTTTTCCTTGGGGCTGTTTGTGTTTCTATGGAGAAAACTTCTTGCCAACTGAGACCTGGAATGGGGATTACTTCGTTAACTACATTTTGCAAACACTGGTTCGGTCTCTTTTACAGTGTGAGGCGTGGATCCAGGTGCTCTTTCCTTCAAGTTTTACTGCAGTGGGAGTAACCAGGATCACCGTGTGGGGTCCTTCAAATCTTGGCTGAAGACTATCTCTGCGCACAAACTTTTTCACATACACCAGGTCTCCTGGCTCCAAGGGATGGTGTCCAGGAACCTTGTCTGGGTCTGGAAGATAACTGAAGACAGTTAAAGGCACTTTGGCAAGGTGTCCATGTAAGGCCTGCACATAGCTAGTCAAGTCCTGGTACTTGAGATGCAACTGTTGTGGAAAGAAACATCCAAGATTGCCAAACAGAATCTCATAGGGTGACAGTCCTGTCTTCCTGTTTGGGGTATATCTTACTGAAAACAAAGCTAGAGGAAGGCATTCTGTCCATGGTTTACCAGTCTCTGCCATTGCCTTCTGGATTTTAGGCTTAAGAGTTCCATTTAGTCTTTCCACTCTTCCACTGCTCTGTGGATGGTATGGAGTATGCAATGCTTGACTTACCCCCAGTGCTGCCATTACCTCTGACATGATCTCTCCAGTAAAATGGGAACCCCGATCGCTTTCAATGACTTCAGGAACTCCATACCTGCATATGATCTCAGCCATCAGTTTCTTCGCCGTTGTCTTAGCCGTAGCTTTGGCAACTGGGTAGGCTTCTGGCCAACCTGAAAATAAATCAATGCAGACCAACACATACTCATACGTCCCTACCCTAGGCAACTGAATATAATCAATCTGCAGTCTCTGGAATGGGTAAAGGGGCCGGGGAGTGTGTTTGGATGGAGTTTTCACTGTCCTACCCTGATTATGTGTGGCACATATCATGCAGCTCTGTGCCTGCCTTTCTGCGCAGATGGAAAACCCGGGGGCAATCCATTGTTTCTGTAGGGTGTCACACATGGCCGTCTTCGAGTGGTGCACATTCTCGTGCAGAACCTGTGCCATCATTGGGTACAGTACCTGTGGTAGGCAGACCTTTTCACCCCTCCCCCATAACCCAGTGACGGTATCAGAGCAAGCCCCTATCTCTTGCCACCTATCTTTCTCCTCCTTACTTGCCTGTTCTTGTAACCGGGCTAAGATGTCTTTTGACACAAGTGGAGATGGTGGGGTGTCTAGGTGATGTACTTTAGAGGCTACAGGAGTGCTTGCTGCTTTCTTGGCAGCCTGGTCTGCCAGTGCGTTACCCTTTGCCTGTCCATCAGTGCCTTTGGTATGTGCCTTTACCTTTATGATGCCTGCTTGGGTGGGAAGCTGTAGTGCATTCATAAGTTGCTGGACTGCCTCAGCATGTTTAACCCCTCTGTGACCTTAGACGTACTATCCCGTCGAGGTGACCTGGGCCTATCTGACCCTCGACGGGATAGTACGTCATAGCCGATCGGCCGCGCTCACGGGGGGAGCGCGGCCGATCGCGGCCGGGTGTCAGCTGCATATCGCAGCTGACATCCGGCACTATGTGCCAGGAGCAGTCACGGACCGCCCCCAGCATATTAACCCCCGGCACACCGCGATCAAACATGATCGCGGTGTACCGGCGGTATAGGGAAGCATCGCTCAGGGAGGGGGCTCCCTGCGTGCTTCCCTGAGACCCCCGGAGCAACGCGATGTGATCGCGTTGCTCTGAGGGTCTCCTACCTCCCTCCTCGCCACAGGTCCCGGATCCAAGATGGCCGCGGCATCCGGGTCCTGCATGGAGGGAGGTGGCTTACCGAGTGTCTGCTCAGAGCAGACACTTGGTAAGCCTGCAGCCCTGCACAGCAGATCGCAGATCTGGCAGAGTGCTGTGCACACTGCCAGATCAATGATCTGTGATGTCCCCCCCTGGGACAAAGTAAAAAAGTAAAAAAAAAATTCCCCACATGTGTGTAAAAAAAAATAAAAAAAATATCCTAAATAAAGAAAATAAAGAAAAAAAAAAAAAAATTATTCCCATAAATACATTTCTTTAGCTAAATAAAATAAAAAAAACAATAAAAGTACACATATTTAGTATCGCCGCGTCCGTAACGACCCAACCTATAAAACTGCCCCACTAGTTAACCCCTTCAGTAAACACCGTAAGAAAAAAAAAAAAAAAACGAGGCAAAAAACAACGCTTTATTACCATACCGCCGAACAAAAAGTGGAATAACACGCGATCAAAAAGACTGATATAAATAACCATGGTACCGCTGAAAACGTCATCTTGTCCCGCAAAAAACGAGCTGCCATACAGCATCATCAGCAAAAAAATAAAAAAGTTATAGTCCTGAGAATAAAGCGATACCAAAATAATTATTTTTTCTATAAAATAGTTTTTATCGTATAAAAGCGCCAAAACATAAAAAAATGATATAAATGAGATATCGCTGTAATCGTACTGACCCGACGAATAAAACTGCTTTATCAATTTTACCAAACGCGGAACGGTATAAACGCCTCCCCCAAAAGAAATTCATGAATAGCTGGTTTTTGATCACTCTGCCTCACAAAAATCGGAATAAAAAGCGATCAAAATATGTCACGTGTCCGAAAATGTTACCAATAAAAATGTCAACGCGTCCCGCAAAAAACAAGATCTCACATAACTCTGTGGACTCAAATATGGAAAAATTACAGCTCTCAAAATGTGGTAACGCAAAAAATATTTTTTGCAATGAAAAGCGTCTTTCAGTGTGTGACAGCTGCCAATCATAAAAATCCGCTAAATAACCCGCTATAAAAGTAAATCAAACCCCCCTTCATCACCCCCTTAGTTAGGGAAAAATAAAAAAATAAAAAAATGTATTTATTTCCATTTTCCCATTAGGGTTAGGGTTAGGGTTAGGGCTAGAGTTAGGACTAGAGTTAGGGTTAGGGCAAGGGTTAGGGTTAGGGCTAGGGTTGGGGCTAGGGTTAGGGCTAGAGTTAGGGCAAGGGTTAGGACTAGGGTTAGGGCTAGGGTTGGGGCTAGGGTTAGGGCTAGGGTTGGGGATAGGGTTAGGGCTAGGGTTAGGGCTAGTGTTACGGCTAGTGTTAGGGCTAGTGTTAGGGCTAGTGTTAGGGCTAGGGTTATTGCTAGGGTTAGGGTTGGGGCTAGGGTTGGAGCTACAGTTAGGGTTGGGGCTAAAGATAGGGTTAGGGTTTGGATTACATTTACGGTTGGGAATAGGGTTGGGTGTGTCTGGGTTAGAGGAGTGGTTAGGGTTACCGTTGGGATTAGGGTTAGGGATGTGTTTGGATTAGGGTTTCAGTTATAATTGGGGGGTTTCCACTGTTTAGGCACATCAGGGGCTCTCCAAACGGGACATGGCATCCGATCTGAATTCCAGCCAATTCTGCGTTGAAAAAGGAAAACAGTGCTCCTTCCCTTCAGAGCTCTCCCGTGTGCCCAAACAGGGGTTTACCCCAACATATGGGGTATCAGCGTACTCAGGACAAATTGGACATCATCTTTTGGGGTCCAATTTCTCCTGCTACCCTTGGGAAAATACAAAACTGGGGTCCAAAAAATAAGTTTTGTGGGAAAAAAAAGATTTTTTATTTTCACGGCTCTGCGTTGTAAACTGTAGTGAAACACTTGGGGGTTCAAAGTTCTCACAACACATCTAGATAAGTTCCTTGGGGGGTCTAGTTTCCGATATGGGGTCACTTGTGGGGGGTTTGTACTGTTTGGGTACATCAGGGGCTCTGCAAATGCAACGTGACGCCTGCAGACCAATCCATTTAAGTCTGCATTCCAAATGGCGCTCCTTCCCTTCCGAGCTCTGTCATGCGCCCAAACAGTGGTTCCCCCCCACCTATGGGGTATCAGCGTACTCAGGACAAATTGATCAACAACTTTTGGGGTCCAATTTATCCTGATACCCTTGTGAAAATACAAAACTGGGGGCTAAAAAATCATTTTTGTGAAAAAAAAAAGGAATTTTTATTTTCACGGCTCTGCGTTATAAACTGTAGTGAAACACTTGGGGGTTCAAAGCTATCAAAACACATCTAGATAAGTTCCTTAGGGGGTCTACTTTCCAAAATGGTGTCACTTGTGGGGGTTTTTAATGTTTAGGCACATCAGGGGCTCTCCAAACGCAACATGGCATCCCATCTTAATTCCAGTCAATTTTGCATTGAAAAGTAAAATAGCGCTCCTTCCCTTCCGAGCTCTGCTATGCGCCCAAACAGTGGTTTACCCCCACATATGGGGTATCGTCGTACTCAGGACAAATTGCACAACAACTTTTGTGGTCTAATTTCTTCTCTTACCCTTGGGGAAATAAAAAAATGGGGGCGAAAAGATCATTTTTGTGAAAAAATATGATTTTTATTTTTACGGCTCTGCATTATAAACTTCTGTGAAGCACTTGTTGGGTCAAAGTGCTCAACACACATCTAGATAAGTTCCTTAAGGGGTCTACTTTCCAAAATGGTGTCACTTGTGGGGGGTTTCAATGTTTAGGCACATCAGGGGCTCTCCAAACGCAACATGGCGTCCCATCTCAATTCCAGTCAATTTTGCATTGAAAAGTCAAATGGCGCTCCTTTCCTTCCGAGCTCTGCCCTGCGCCCAAACAATGGTTTACACCTACATATGGGGTATCAGCGTACTCAGGACGAATTGTACAACAAATTTTGGGGTCTATTTTCTCCTGTTACCCTTGGTAAAATAAAACAAATTGGAGCTGAAACAAATTTTGAGTGAAAAAAAGTTAAATGTTTATTTTTATTTAAACATTCCAAAAATTCCTGTGAAACACCTGAAGGGTTAATAAACTTCTTGAAAGTGGTTTTGAGTACCTTGAGGGGTGCAGTTTTTAGAATGGTGTCACACTTGGGTATTTTCTATCATATAGACCCCTCAAAATGACTTCAAATGAGATGTGGTCCCTAAAAAAAAATGGTGTTGTAAAAATGAGAAATTGCTGGTCAACTTTTAACCCTTATAACTCCGTCACCCAAAAAAATTTTGGTTCCAAAATTGTGCTGATGTAAAGTAGACATGTGGGAAATGTTACTTATTAAGTATTTTGCGTGACATATGTCTGTGATTTAAGGGCATAAAAATTCAAAGTTGGAAAATTGCGAAATTTTCAAAATTTTCGCCAAATATTCGTTTTTTTCACAAATAAACGCAAGTTATATCGAAGAAATTTTACCACTATCATGAAGTACAATATGTCACGAGAAAATGTCAGAATCGCCAAGATCCGTTGAAGCGTTCCAGAGTTATAACCTCATAAAGGGACAGTGGTCAGAATTGTAAAAATTGGCCCGGTCATTAACGTGCAAACCACCCTTGGGGGTGAAGGGGTTAATGGGGTGGCCATTTGCAGTCAGGAAAGCCCTGGCTCTCCAAATAGGCCCATAATCGTGTGCAATGCCAAAAGCATACCTGGAATCAGTGTAGATATTTACAGCCTTACCTTCTGCTAGTTTGCACGCTTCTATGAGCGCCTTGAGCTCTGCTTCTTGTGCAGACATATGAGCTGGCATTGACTCTGCCTTGATTACCTCATGTTCTGAGACCACAGCATATCTGGTACAGAAGTGTCCTTGGTCACCTTGGTGACGGGATCCATCTACAAAAAGCTCAAAATCAGCATTAGATATAGGCACACTAGAGACAGTAGGGAGACCAGCCGTTTCCTGAGACATCAATTCTAGACAATCATGTGGTTTGGAAACCTGATCTTATTCCTCTGGATCCATTCTAGAAAGAAAAAGAGTGTCCTTTTTCATGTCACCTACTCCTCCCCCATTTGGATCCATAGGAACGAGAGAAGAGTAGCGGGGTTTAGGACAGTGCACCTTTTCAAAGTCACATTAGTAGGCATGAAAATAGCACACTGAAGTCGCAGCTGTCTGGCCATAGACATGTGGCTAGGTTGTACTTGGTTAAGGATACTATGTACATCATGTGGGGTATGGACCATCAGTGGGTGATCCAAAACAATCTCTGAAGACTTGTGTAGCAACAGCTGGACAGACAACACAACCCGAACACAAGAGGGACTTCCTCTTGCCACTGTATCCAAGTGGCCGCTGTAAGAAGCAACAGGTCTCTGTTTATCTCCATGAAGCTGAATCAGCACACCCGTAGCATGTCCTGCATAGGTGAGTACTGTCTGCAATATTGTACGGCAGTGCTCGGGTGTCTTGTAATCATATATGGGGCCTGCGGCATGTAACACTATATCACAGGGCAAATTCCCTCCTTGGGTGGACATAGCGTCTCCTGGTTGCAAGGGGCCATAAGCGGCAAGGTAGGCCTGACACTCTTGGGCTATGACTGGGCCTCCCTTGTTAGCTATCTGTTGGGCCAAACCACCTCTATGTGACAGGGTAGAGTTGGCTGGGTTCACTATGGCTCCCACCTGGTGGGTAATTATTTCCCCATACCCCACTGAGAAAAGAACTTGGGAGCCCTGAGGTGTGATGTAGTAGCGTGAATGACAGGGGAACCAAACTTCAGGTTCTTGGAGAGTCTGGCCTTGTAGGTGTGAAGGTTTCACGGGAAGAGGAGGTCTAGGGGCCTTTCCGGGCTGGGGGCCTGCCATCTACACTGATTAAAACAAACTCTTGGTCTGAGAATTGACATGACAGGGCTTGGGAGGGAGATTCCCAGACAGGGTTAAAAGAGGCATTGGAGAACTGAATTAGTGTACGGTGGGAGGAGGGCAAGAGCTGAAGTCTGTTACATGGGCCACTGATAAGGAACAGAGCTGTGTCCTTGTACTGCGGTGGGGGCTAGAGAGCGAGTAAGAATCGCTGTGGCTGCTGATTTAACCTTTAATTTCCCTGCTGATACAGAATGGGCTTTTTGTTACAATGAGAATCCCAGATCTTTAAATACTACCATAAGACGCCCATAGAACTTCTCGGCAGTCCAGGATATATTGGTGCCTTGGCTTTAAGGGGCATAGGGCTTACAGTCGGGAGTAGAGGCTTAATTTCCTGGGGAGGGACCATATTATCTAACAGGGAGCCCCCGTTTCAGATTATTATTTTTAATTATTCATCTTTCTAACACATTAATCTCAGTCACTTTCTCAGTTCCTTCTTGTACCACAAAACATCCAGTTTTGTTTTTTTTGTCATAGTAATAGGCAACTTTCCTTTTTCAACGTAGCAAAAACAATCAGAATTCACTTCCTCTGTTGATCCTCAATTTGCTATATATCAACCACTCGACTTGAAACAGGTGAATCTTTTACCAATCTTTCAATTACACTGATAACCAAACAATCACTTACAAATTTCCTTCTAAAACTAGGTACCATATTTCACTTTCAAATTCCAGCTTATAATATTTCTTTGTACTTCAAAACAATATTGTCGCTTTAAACAAAACACAGATCTACCAGCGCATACTACACCAAGAAAATACAGAGAGAGAGAGAGAGAGAGCAGCTACAGTATGTGCCCCCTCCATTCCAAGGACACAGAGATAAGAAAAAAATCACAGCATTCCTCAACACAGAGAAAGAAGAAAACAATAACGCAGCTGTGTGACCCCTCCCATCGGGTATCTTAGAAACAAACACAGAAACGGAATACAGCAGTTCTCAGACTTAATTTTTACAAAACCTTCCTCTGATCCTCCCTCTCCATCAACCTCTTTCCATCCTTCGTTCTTTAAGCCTCGCGCAACTCGTAAATGAGCTTGCGCTTGTTCTAACAATCCTTTATCCTTCAACATGCCCCTTTGTTCTCTATGAGATTGTGCCATGTAGACGGCTGCAATCTCCCTGACGAGGGCAGTCCTACATACTCGTACAACCTCTCAACATTCTTGACTGCCTTCTTTCCCTCCCGTGACTCTACTATTGTCCTGACTTCCACAGCATCCTCATTTAACTTGTGGGGCACAGACTTCTGCTTTAAGAGACGCAGCATAACTTCACAGAATACTATGCCCTTTTGCAGCAGGCCACTGACAGCGATATCAACACTGTGTCCTATAGCACGGAACCTCGCTTTCAACGTACTAGGAAAAGAGCCTCGCGCTCAATGTTTCCTGTCCCTAACCTGAACAACAGTGATTAACAGACTATCCTGTCACGATATTCTAAACAGTCGGGAGGCGGTCTCCTAGTGAGAGCCCTCCACAGAAATACAGGTGGTCCCCTCTCGGGACGTCTTTAATTGCCTAGTTGGTACAATATCACAGAAGCTGCGTCTCCTAATCCTTTCTCTAAGCCGCCCCGCAATCTACAACTTGCTCAATCTTTCACTCCACTTCACTACTAGACAATAGTCACGGGTAGGGTGGTTGAATGGAGTACAATGACCGGTGGAGGTGTGGTGTACACGAGGACGCGCAGGATGTGACGTCTCTCAGTTGCTGGTTCAGAGCGTGGCACGGGATCGCGCTCGGTCTCACCACTCGACCGGTCACCCCTCAGATCCAAGGAGACCACAGACAAACCAATAACGGCTGAGACACTAGCAAGTGTGACACATACAAAGTATATGATCTCCACTTACCGTGTTTGGAGGGTGATCAGTCCTCGAGGTCAGCCACTACAGGTGTCGTCCACGGACATCCAGGAATGGGTCCAGGGGGTCTCGGATCGCTGGCCACGCCCCACGTTGGAAGCGCCAAATTGTCGGGGTCGTCACGACAATAACCCTCATTCACCAGTCATCCCAAATTAAAGTATGAGCAGAGCATTTGATACCGGGTAAGAATGAGTCAGACAAAGGGCTGGTTCAATCTCAGTTGATGCTTTTGCGTCTACAAGTATCGGCAACGATCACAGCAACTGACTTTATTTCCGGATACGCAGTATTATATCGTTTTAGAAAAAGGAATGCAATAGGCGGGGTTTAAGCAATACATATCTAGTATTCAGTCTTTCTGATTTGTCCTGATGTCTTCTGGTGAATCCTCCCTTCTTCACATTCCTGAAGTTTCAATTTCAGAAGAAATGATACTTCTTTCCTCAGAGACGAAAAGTAGGGCAAAGGTGAATACTGGCAGCCATTTTAAATACAGTTACATTAGCATCTGCAAGCATGGGGAAAACTTATTGTTTCACAGTATAAGAATATAACAGTACAAAAAGTGTATAAAGATATATCTTTTTCACCCTGACACTATTAGACGTGTGTGCATTAGCCATGCGGGCATCCTTCTTGGCATATAACAATGCCAATTTCATGATGTCATGTACCCAGATTGGTTGTCACGGGAACCTGCAAACCGTATAATTTGGTACTCATGTGGTTTCTATTGTTCATTCTGGCATGTACTGCTCTTGTACAATACCTGCACCTAGTCGACGTACAGTCCTACAGTTACTATAAAAAGGTAAGATTGGGTTTTTTTCACTTCTGAAGCAAGAGCAAACAGAATAGTTATCACCTGTGATATATATAAAAAAAAAAAAAAAAAAAGAAAAATTGCAAACATTTGCAGGGTCATTGTGCTGCCATAAAGGTGTTCACATAGTTGGACAACCCTTTTCAGATGCCCTACCAGAGTTAATGCACGATTGTAGCTCCCCAACGCCAATCTACCGTTCCAGTCTTCATAAATGCATATTTTCGACTCTGCTTGTAAATACGAGCAGTTTTGTAATTTACTGCTTAATAAAATTCTCAGCCGCTCTTGAGATATAAGCACTTTTCTTTTGTTTACAGCTCGCTGCCTTGGAGACGGACCACTGCTACTAAACAGAACTTGTTCTGTACTTACAAGCTCTTTTCTATGGAGCTTGTAAGCACTGTTTTGAAGATGGCTCTTTGGAGTGTTCTGCTACCTTCTAATCCCATCCAGCTTCAGCGCAGCACTCACAAGCTACCGCGTTTCCCCAAAAATAAGCCCTAGCAGGAATTTTTGGCCTTTTTGGAGTATGCTTGAAATATAAGCCCTACTTTCCCTCAATGTGGAAGTGTTCAGGCAGCTAAAAAAAGTTAAAGAATACAGCAGGACACTTAAAGAAAGCCCCCCACCCCAAATAATAATAAAAAATCATCAGACCATAAACAATTACAGCTGACAGGTGCCAACGGTGGATGGGATCTCACACACATATCTGCGTCGCCGTCTCATCCCACGCCATTTCAGCTGCATTGCACTGCAGCTCGCACAGATAGGGTCCCAGTGTCACTCCGCTCACACGCATCAGGTCCTGGTGTCACTCCGCTCACACGCATCAGGTCCTGGTGTCACTCTGCTCACACACACCAGGTCCTGGTGTCACTTCGCTTACACGCATCAGGTCCTGGTGTCACTCCGCTCACACGCATCAGGTCCTGGTGTCACTCTGCTCACACGCATCAGGTCCTGGTGTCACTCCGCTCACACGCATCAGGTCCTGGTGTCACTCCGCTCACACGCATCAGGTCCCGGTGTCACTCAGCTCACACGCACCAGGTCCCGGTGACACTCAGCTCACACGCACCAGGTCCCGGTGACACTCAGCTCACACGTATCAGGTCCCGGTGTCACTCCGCTCTAACTCTGCACGAGTGATACTGGTTCCAGCCAGCAGGGGGAGCCAATTGCAGTGGAATGCAGGGAGACCGGACGCAGCTTTGTATGTAAGAGCCCATTCACTTGCCAACTCTTGTTTAGGGTCTGGCAAGTGCGATTCCTTTGGAGGGTGTCTGCTTTCATTTGGTTGTAAACAGTAGATAGAGAATCATAATTAGAATAATAAAAATTAAAATATAAATTCTGTATATATTTAACCACACATAGTGTATGGGAAAACATATGATCTATTTGCATTTATACTTTTTGTATTATAGCATGGATACTTGATAGAGGTATTGCCACATGTGTTTCTACCTGTCCTGCTGTACAGTGGGGCAAAAAAGTATTTAGTCAGTCAGCAATAGTGCAAGTTCCACCACTTAAAAAGATGAGAGGCGTCTGTAATTTACATCATAGGTAGACCTCAACTATGGGAGACAAACTGAGAAAAAAAAATCCAGAAAATCACATTGTCTGTTTTTTTTAATCATTTTATTTGCATATTATGGTGGAAAATAAGTATTTGGTCAGAAACAAACAATCAAGATTTCTGGCTCTAACAGACCTGTAACTTCTTCTTTAAGAGTCTCCTCTTTCCTCCACTCATTACCTGTAGTAATGGCACCTGTTTAAACTTGTTATCAGTATAAAAAGACACCTGTGCACACCCTCAAACAGTCTGACTCCAAACTCCACTATGGTGAAGACCAAAGAGCTGTCAAAGGACACCAGAAACAAAATTGTAGCCTTGCACCAGGCTGGGAAGACTGAATCTGCAATAGCCAACCAGCTTGGAGTGAAGAAATCAACAGTGGGAGCAATAATTAGAAAATGGAAGACATTCAAGACTACTGATAATCTCCCTCGATCTGGGGCTCCACGCAAACTCCCACCCCGTGGGGTCAGAATGATCACAAGAACGGTGAGCAAAAATCCCAGAACCACGCGGGGGGACCTAGTGAATGAACTGCAGAGAGCTGGGACCAATGTAACAAGGCCTACCATAAGTAACACACTATGCCACCATGGACTCAGATCCTGCAGTGCCAGACGTGTCCCACTGCTTAAGCCAGTACATGTCCAGGCCCGTCTGAAGTTTGCTAGAGAGCATTTGGATGATCCAAAGGAGTTTTGGGAGAATGTCCTATGGTCTGATGAAACCAAACTGGAACTGTTTGGTAGAAACACAACTTGTCGTGTTTGGAGGCAAAAGAATACTGAGTTGCATCCATCAAACACCATGCCTACTGTAAAGCATGGTGGTGGAAACATCATGCTTTGGGGCTGTTTCTATGCAAAGGGGCCAGGACGACTGATCCGGGTACATGAAAGAATGAATGGGGCAATGTATCATGAGATTTTGAGTGCAAACCTCCTTCCATCAGCAAGGGCATTGAAGATGAAACGTGGCTGGGTCTTTCAACATGACAATGATCCAAAGCACACCGCCAGGGCAACGAAGGAGTGGCTTCGTAAGAAGCATTTCAAGGTCCTGGAGTGGCCTAGCCAGTCTCCAGATCTCAACCCTATAGAAAACCTTTGGAGGGAGTTGAAAGTCCATGTTGCCAAGCGAAAAGCCAAAAACATCACTGCTCTAAAGGAGATCTGCATGGAGGAATTGCCCAACATACCAACAACAGTGTGTGGCAACCTTGTGAAGACTTACAGAAAACGTTTGACCTCTGTCATTGCCAACAAAGGATATATTACAAAGTATTGAGATGAAATTTTGTTTCTGACCAAATACTTATTTTCCACCATAATATGCAAATAAAATGATAAAAAAAACAGACAATGTGATTTTCTGGATTTTTTTTTCTCAGTTTGTCTCCCATAGTTGAGGTCTACCTATGATGTAAATTACAGACGCCTCTCATCTTTTTAAGTGGTGGAACTTGCACTATTGCTGACTTACTAAATACTTTTTTGCCCCACTGTATATGCTAGATTTTGGCACAGGGAATCTCTCACTTGTTGTGTTTTTTTTTTTCACCTATTATCTAATAAAATATTTTGCACATTTGTATAGTTGGAATGTATGACTGCTTTTTATGTGGATAATTATATATTTAACCAGTAGATGGCACCACATACAACAAATAAACAAGGAAAGGTATAATATATAAAATTACTATAATGACCCAGAGTGGAGTATTCAGACCCGATCTTATTTTCGGGGAAACACGGTAGATAGCAGTGGGGGTATGTCTCCTAGGCAAAAAATAAATAAATCTGGAAACAAAAGTAAAAAATTGTTAAAAGATCTCAAATAGTAAATTGCCAAAGTGCTTGTTTTTACAAGCACAATCCGATAATATCTATCTATGAAGATGGGATTCACTCTCTAAAGGGAATCTGTTAGTTTTTTTGCTATGTAATCTGAGAGCAGCATTAAGTAGGGGCAGAGGTCCTGATTCCAGCCATGTGTCACTTGTCAGCAGATTGCTGTAGTTTCAATAAAACATTGATTATATCAGCAGATTATCATTAAAGGACTAGGCGTCACGTGCAAGACAGTCCAGTTCATCTGTGCAACCACAACCCCACCACTGATTGGCAGCTTACTGACAGTGTACACAGGAAGCTGCCAATCAGGAGTGTGAGAGAGGTTATACACAGCTCAGCATTCTGAGCAGAGAAAACAGGGATTCTATTAAAACTGAAACGGACAGTGTAGTAAGCGACATATTGCTGGAATCAGGGTCTGCTCCTCTCAGATTCCACAGCATAAACCTGCTGACAGATTCCTCTTAAAGGTACATGATCTGATAGAATAAAAAATCACCTTATTTTCGGTAACATAACTAATGAGAGGGGAGGAGGGAGGTGGATGAAGCTGCAGTTGTTCTTTGCCATGTTTATGTTGTGAGAGGGAGACACTGACTAGCTAAAGTGCCTAGTATGAGAGAGAGAGGGGGGGTAGAGGAAGACAGTACAAAACATTGAATAGAGAGCAAGGCACAGAGAGATGGGAGGGAGGGCTAGAAAAGGGAAGAGAAACCCTTTAAAAAAAACCTCCAAAACTTACTAACTATATACACAGCAGACACGGCGTAAACCAGGCTTAAATCTCACCTAAAAGAGTTGGCCTAATTTGCCAGAGTAGCGATCATAAAATAAATAAAAATGCGATACTTATCATCTGAATCCTCCTGTCACTCTAGTGATCTCTGCCAGGACTGTACATCAGTGACCTCACTGCTGCAGCCAATCACTGGCCTGAGCGGTCGTGTGTATGTATAGCATGTGATCTCTGAGGCTAGTCATTGGCTGCAACGATCAGGTGACTGATAAACAAGATGTGATCACTTCTCTTGATCACTGCAGTCGATCAGCGGCCTCAGCAGTCAGATGAATGATGGACACTTTTAGTCATAATCGGCAAGTAATATAGGGATTTTTGTGTACTCATCGCAAAATCCTTTTCTCCGAGCCACTCATTGGGGACACAGGACTGTGGGTGTATGCTGTTGCCACTAGGAGACTGACACTAAGTTAATACAAAGAAAGTTAGCTCCTTCTCTGCAGTATACACCCTCCTGCTGGCTCTTAGAGAACCAGTTCAGTGCAAAAGCATTAGGAGAACATTAACATATAAGAGTACAACATGTCAAACTAACGAAAAACACCAGCCATTAGGCTAACAGGTGGGTGCTGTGTCCCCCAATGAGTGGCTCGGAGAAATTGAATTTTACGGTGAGTACACAAAATTCCCTATTTCTCCTTCGCCTCATTGGGGGACACAGGACCGTTGGACGTCCCAAAGCATTCCCTGGGTGGGAAAGCAACAGAAAACATCAGGCTTCACGTAACAACTGCCTAGAGGTGCGCCACCGCAGCCTGCAGAATTCTTCTGCCCAGCCGTGCATCAGCCAAAGCTTGAGTATGAACATTATAGTGCTTCGAGAAAGTATGTAGGCTGGACCAAGTCGCGCCTTTACAGACCTGCTCTGCCAACGCCTGATGCCGAATGGCCCAGGAAGCATGCCCTGATCCTCGCTTGGATAGGCTTTCCTCTGATGAGGTAGGAATCCTGAATGGTGGAATGAATCCACCTAGCTATCATGGCCTTTGAAGCGGCTAGACCCTTCTTGTGACCCTCAGGAAACACCAACAAAGAATCCGACCTTCGAAAGGGCGCCGTTCTCGAGACGTACCTTCTCAGAGCTCTGAATACATCCAAAGTATGGAGAGCCCTTTCCACCCTGTGGACTGGAGTTGGACAAAATGAAGAACAATGTCCTCGTTAAAGGTGGAAGGATGAGACAACCTTGGGCAAAAGGAGGATGGGGACGGCCTAAGGACAACTTTGTCGTGGTGGAAAAAAAGGAAAGGCGCCCAAGAGGACAGAGCAGCCAGCTCCGAAACCTGATTAATGTGATTGCAACGAGAAAGGCAACTTTCCAGGACAGAAAGGTGAGCAAAATGTCCTGAAGCGGTTCAAAAGGAGCTTCTTGTAAGACCCCCAGGACCAAGTTAAGGTCCCAAGGGTCTAAAGGCATGCAATAGGGGGAAGCACATGTGTAACCCCCTGAATGGATGTCTTCACCTGAGGTTTTGTTGCAATCCTACGTTGGAATAAGGCCGATAAGGCAGTTATCTGGCCCTTGAGTGAGCTGAGTGCCAGGCCAAAGTCCAGACCGGTCTGTAGGAACTCCAAAATGGTGAGAATAGAGAAGACGAGGGGAAGACGTCCACGAGGCTTGCACCAAGCAAAAAATGTCTTCCAGGTATGGTGATAAATGCGTACCGACGTAGGCTTACGAGCATTGATCATTGTGGACACGGCCTGTTGTGAAAAACCAGCCTGGTCAGAATTCAGGCTTCAACGGCCAAGCCGTTAAACACAGGGCCACCAAGTTCTAGTGGTAAATCGGTCCCTGGCAGAGCAGATCTGGACGATCCGGCAGTCGCCAGGTTACATCGGCGCACCAACTCTGCAAACCATGCCTGGCGTGGCCAATCTGGAGCAACCAAGATCACTGGAACCTCTTCCACCTCGATCTTCCTGATGACTCTCGGAAGAAGCGGCAGCAGGGGAAAAATGTATGGAAGACTGAACTGGTGCCACGGAAGAACCAGAGCTTCCACTCCTATGGCTCATGGATATTGAGAATGAGCTATGAATCTGGAGACTTTGGCATTCAGTCTGGGCGCCATCAGATCCACATCTGGGTTCCCCCAACGAAGACAGATCTGTTGGAAAACTTCTGGATGAAGTTCCCACTCCCCCGAGGCGAGACCCTGACGACTGAGGAAGTCTGCCGCCCAGTTTTCCACGCCTGGCACAGTGCCTTGCGAAAGTATTCGGCCCCCTGAACTTTTCAACCTTTTCCCACATATCATGCATCAAACATATACGAAATGTAAATTTTTGGTTTAGAATCAACAACAAGTGGAACACAATTGTGAAGTTGAACGAAATGTATTGGTTATTTAAAATTTTTTTGGAAATTCAAAAACTGTAAAGTGGGGCGTGCAATATTATTCGGTCCCTTTACTTTCAGTGCAGCAAACTCACTCCAGATTCCAAAGTTCATTTTGGATCTCTGAATGATCCAATGTTGTCTTAAATGCCTAATGATGATAAATATAATCCACCTGTGTGTAATCAAGTCTCCGTATAAATGCACATGTTCTGTGATAGTTAAGGGTATGTGCACAGATTGTGGATTTTGCTGCGGATCTGCAGCGGATTGGACGCTGCGGATTCGCAGCAGTTTTCCATGAGTTTACAGTACCATGTAAACCTATGGAAAACAAAATCCACAGTGCACATGGCGCGGAAACGCTGAATAGTTTATTCCGCAGCATGTCAATTCTTTATGTGGATTCCGCAGCGGTTTACACCTGCTCCATAATAGGAATCTGCAGGTGTAAAACCGCAGGTGGAATCCGCACAAAAAAAAAAAGCGGTAATCCTGTGGTAATTCCGCAGGAAATCCGCAGTGCGGTTTACCTGCAGATTTACAAAAATCAGTGGGGAAAAATCGGCACAACTTTCCGCAGCGTGTGCACATAGCCTCAGGGTTCTGTTTGAAGCACAGAGAGCATCATGAAGACCAAGGAACACAACAGGCAGGTCTGTGATACTGTTGTGGAGAAGTTTAAAGCCGGATTTGGATACAAAATGATTTCCAAAACTTTAAACATCCCAAGGAGCACTGTGCAAGCGATCATATTGAAATGGAAGGAGTATCATAGCACTGCAAATCTACCAAGACCCGGCCGTCCCTCTAAACTTTCAACTCAAACAAGACGACTGATCAGAGATGCAGAGATCTACAGCTGAGGTGGGACAGTCTGTCCATAGGACAACAATCAGTCGTACACTGCACAAATTTGCCCTTTATGGAGGAGTGGCAAGAAGAAAGCCATTTCCCATAGATATCCATAAAAAGTGTTGTTTAATGTTTGCAACAAGCCACCTGGGAGACACACCAAACATGTGGAAGAAGGTGCTCTGGTCAGATGAAACCAAAATCGAACTTTTTGGCAACAATGCCAAACGATATGTTTGGCATAAAGGCAACACAGCTCATCACCCTGAACACACCATCCCCACTGTCAAACATGGTGGTGGAAGCATCATGGTTTGGGCCTGCTTTTCTTCAGCAGGGACAGGAAAGATGGTTAAAATTGATGGGGAAGACGGATAAAGCCAAATACAGGACCATTGTTGAAGAAAACCTGTTGGAGTCTGCAAAAGACCTGAGACTGGGACAGAGATTTGCCTTCCAACAAGACAATGAACCCAAACATAAAGCAAAATATACAATGGAATGGTTCACAAATAAAATGTATCCAGGTGATAGAATGGCCAAGTTAAAGTCCAGACCTCAATCCAATCGAGAATATGTGGAAAGAGCTGAAAACTGGTGTTCAAAAACGATCTCCATCAAACCTCAGAGCTCAAGCTGTTTGCCAAGGAAGAATGGGCAAGAATTTCAGTCTCTCGATGTACAAAACTGATAGAGACATACCCCAAGTGACTTGCAGCTGTAATCGCAGCAAAAGGTGGCGCAACAAAGTATTAAGTTTAAGGGGCCGAATAATATTGCACTCCCCACTTTTCAGTTTTTGATTTTCCACAAAAATTTAAAATAACCAATAAATTTCGTTCAACTTCTCAACATTTACATTTGGTATCTTTATGTTTGACGCATGATATGTGGGAAAAGGCTGAAAAGTTAAAGGGAGCCGAATACTTTGGCAAGGCACTGTATATGCACTGCTGAGATTACGGAGTGGTTTCTTTCTGCCCATTGAAGAATGCAAGTTACCTCGCACATGGCTGCCCTGCTGCGGGTAGCCCCTTGATGGTTGATGCATGCCACAGCCGTGGCATTGGTCGATTGAATTCGGATGGGGTGACCCTCTAGGAGATAATGAAACTGCAGTAGTGCTATAGCCATATTGCTCAGATGTCCAAGATATTGATTGCTGTGAATACTTTTCTTCTCAATGATGACAGAAGTATTCTAGGAGTGATACCTTTATTTGCTAACCAGAAAAACCAATAAAGGTATCACTCCTAGAATACTTTTGTCATCATTGGGAAGAAAAATATTCACATCTCTTTTTTCTGGCTAACACAGTACCACAATACAATTTGCTATTGTACATCAAGATATTGATGAAAGTTTTGATTCCTGAGAAGACCAGCAGCCCTGAGTGGTGTGGTGATGAAAAACTCCTCCCCAGCCCAGAAGACTGGTATCTGTAGCCACCACTAGCCATAGAACTGGGAGAAAGGACTTCCCCTAGTTGAGGGAAGAACTCAATGTCCACTATCAGAGTCTGCCTGACCCGCAGGGATAGGCAGCACCGGCAGTCGAGTGAGAAAGAGTTCCTGTCCCAAGCTAATAGAAGAGCATGCTGTAAGGGTCGGTGGTGCATCTGTGGGAAAGGAACAGCTTCCATTGCTGCCACCATTTTCTTCAGCACCCTCATCGCAAAGCAGATGGAATGAGGGGATGACTAAGAAAGTGCACAGGCTCCTTGCTGAAGGGCTAGGACCTTGTCTTGAGGGAGAATCACCAACCCTCGGGAGGAGTCCAGGGTTATGCCTAGAAAGGATATCTGCTGGTCTGGAACAGGGAAAGACTTGGCTAAGTTTATCAGTCAACCCAGACGAGAAAGAGTATTGCAAGTTATATGAAGGGACTCGTGCAATCATGGAAAGATGGACACTTTACTAGGAGGTCGTACAGATAGGGTAGGACAACCATGCCCTGAGAGTGACCATGACCTTTGTGAAAACCCTGGGAGCGGTAGCGAGGCCAAAGAGCAAAGCCGTGAATTGAAGGTGCTGTTCGTGAATGGCGAAACGCAGGAACTTTTGGTGGGGAAAAAAAATAAAATGTAAAAAAAAAAAAATCGGGAAGTGCAGGTAAGCATCTCAAATATTGATAGATGCTAGACACTCCCCTTTTTCCATTGAGGTGATGACCGAATGCAGGGACTCCATGCGGAAAGGACGTACCTTGACAAACTTGTTTAGAATTTTGAGGTCTACTATGGGTCTTACTTTTCCGTCCTTTTTTGGGACAATGAATAGGATGGAGTAGAATCCCTTGAACATTTCGTTTTCCGGAACCGGAACAATAACGCCATCGCAGCGCAAAGAGTCTATAGCTCAGGAAAGAGCCTTTGCCCTTGATGATGGAAGTCGGGAAGGGTTAAACGAGCCGGGGACGCGAAGAAAAAAAAAATCGATTTTGTATCCGGAAGACACCAAGTCTCTGACCCATTCGTTGTGAACAACTGAGAGCCAGACCTGGTGAAACAGAAGTAGGCACCCTGCTGGTGTCGACCGGAGAACCCCATGAGTCATTGGGTGGAAAATCTCTTGGATCTAGATCCCTTAGATCCAGACGGTTTGGGCCCTTCCATTGCTGATTGGACCTATAGGATGTCTGGGGTCCTCTGTTACTGCGTGAATAGCATTCTGATCTTGAAGAGGTAGTGGACCAAACCAGATTGGCGCGCAAGGATCGGAAACGGATTAGTTGTTGACGCCGAAAAGGACGCCTAAGCCTCTGCTGGGGAAGAAATTTGCTCTTTTCTCCTGTAGCATCAGAGATAAGCTTAACCAGCTTCTCTCCAAACGCTCACTCTGGTAAGGAAGAGACGTAAGAGACTTCTTTGACACAGAATTGCCTTCCATTCTCTGAGCCATAAAGATCTTCTGATCGTGATGGCATTTGCCGCCAATAGAGCGGCACAGTTGGCCGCATCCAAAGAAGCGTGTACCAGGTAATCTGCCTGAGAAATTTGGTTAGCCAGCTGCGCTGCCTCCGGAGGAAGATTGCTGCTCTGAATGGAATTAGCCATGGTCTCCGACCAAGAAACCATTGCTTTAGCTACCGACGCTGCAGCGAAGGAAGGACATAGAGCCGCACCTGAGAACTCGAAGACAGATGGAGCCAAATTTTCTATCTGGCGGTCTGTGGGATTTTTAATAGATGATCCGTCCAGCAGGGATAGAAGGGTTTTGGATGCCAGGCGAGAGACTGGTGGGTCTACTACAGGGGACTCGGTCAAATCTTTTCTCAGATCGGCTGAGAAAGGGTACTTTGCCTCAAGTGGTTTTTGTCCTGTAAAGCACTTATCTGGTAATTTCCTGTGCTGATTGACTATATCCCGAAACTCCGGGTGGATGGCGAATGTTCTATGAGGACGCTTAGATTTTTTGAAGCACACAGCGTGATCCGGCACAGAGCCGGAGTCTTCATCAACCTTCAGAGTTGGGTTGACGGCCTCAGAGAATCAAGTGTCCTCTGAAAGTCTGGCAAATCCAGATCTAAGGAGATGTCAGATACATACTCCGAATCGAGTTCGCTACCAACGTCTGGAGAGGGAGAACGAGAAACTGAGCTCGCGGACGCCATGGCAGGCACGTGATTGTACTTGAGATGTACTACGTATTCATTTCCTAGATGCTAGTACTTTTCTAGATCGTGTGCGGCCCATCAGCCAACTGTTCCCGTGTAGGGGGAGGGTCTCCCTGCGTCAGATGTGCGAACTCCACGATCCCCAGAAGGAACACTGAAGGATTCAAGGGCTTTGGCCAGAGAAGTCATAGATTGCAACAGAGACTAGACCCACTCAGGGGGACTAAGGACACTGGGCTCAGTGCCAGCGGGGGGGCTCCTATGCACATTTGGGGTCACATTCTTTGCGGATCAGTGAACTCAGCTTTTGGAAACACAGACTGGCAGGAGTTACATGAAGCGAAAAAGACTAAGAGTCTTATGGGACTTTTTAGGTGCCTGAGGCTAGGAAGTGATGTACTCCTATGTGCCCCATTAATCAGTGTTCCCACAGAGGATAGGATACTGAAAGGGAGAGCTAATGGCAGCGCTCCTTACCCAGGTCCTGTGTCCCAGCCACGAGAATCACACTCCGCGCCGCTATCCAGGCAAGCAGGCTTCCTGAACATCCGGAGGCCATGTCAGCTTGTGACAGTGTAGGAAGATGGCCGACGAGATTTCATGGGCGCCTCATTCAGAACGAGAAGCACCGAAAAAGTGTGTGGGGCCGCCAAAACGCGTCATAGCGGGGCGGAGCTTCGGCCTGTACAAGGCCAAAGCCGGGGACTAAATTTATGCCCAGGCCGGAAAAACGCCTCTTCCGCCAGGAAAAGTCTGCTGCCTGTGCCCGGACTGCTCAGAGCCCCCCCTTCTCATCGCTTACCCAGAGAGGCTGGAGATGTCCTTCGGATGATGCTGCAGGTACCTTCGCTGTACTGCAGGTACCTCCGTTGTGCTGCTGTTGCTGGTGATTTTTTGGACGGTGCAGGGATATGGTTAAAAACCCTCAATCCACTCTCCCTTTCATAGGGAGATGGAGAGGAACCGTCCACCTCCTTGCTTCATCCGCTAGACAGTGGTGGAGCAGTGGGGGCTGCACGGACGCCAAAACGGAGGGTGCCTCTGTGCATCCAAGGGGTTCAATCCTGGTGGACAGGGCTGGTTGTCCGGCATTAGGCCTAGCTGCAGAAGAGGGTACATGGAGGCAACACTCCATCTGTTCTTCTGTTGATGGTGCGGGGAGATCGGTATCCTTTAAGAGACCCATCGCCCCTAAAAATCAGCCCAGGCATGGCATCCCACGTCGCAGGAGAGGATACGTGGAGGCGACACTTCACGTGCTCGCCTGTTGTTGGTTTGGGGAGATCGGAGCCTTGAAAGGATCCGTCACCCCTTTGTCCAGGTAACAATTCTTAAGAATTAAAATAAAAAAGGTTTTTTTTTTGTCTGAATAGCAGACTCGTGTGCCTCCTACGGACACTAAGCAAGAACTGGTTCTCCAGGAGCCAGCAGGAGGGTGTATACTGCAAAGGATTAGCTAACTTTCTTTGTATTAAGTTCGTATCAGCCTCTTAGTGGCAACAGCATTCACCCGCAGTCCTGTATCCCCCAATGAGGGGAAGGAGAAATTTATTTTATGATGATCCCAACTTTCTGCCCTTTATAATCAGCAATACACAGCCACAACTACGCAAGTCTTCTCAGTGACTGTATCTGTACTTACTCAACCAGAACCGACTGTCCTAGAAAACACAATAGTTGCATTGCAGCTAATTGGATATCATTGATGAAGATGGAAAACACATCGTGCCACTGCCGCAGGATGAGCAAAAACACCTGAACTTTACTATACCTGTATAAACAAGAAAACTCAAAAAGGACACGCATGAAAGCAACACTTCTTTTAATGACAGATATGCCAGTACAGCTGCTGGTTCCATATTAGCAGTAATTAAAAAAACAAAAAATTACAATCATTAATAGACAGGTTTGCACATTAATGCTGGAGGCCATACAATAAGTCAGCAGCTGTAATGAGAGAGGACACTTTTCACCTGTGTTGCAGTTTTCAATGTTCGGCTCTTCCCCGGATTACAGCACGGCGTAACATGCGTTACAATAGCAAGTCAGAAAAAGGACCCTCTGATGAACGGTCCTCGATGGCGAATCAAAAAATAAAAATCGCCTTTACCGATTATTTGCGCAGTAAAGAAACACGGACACGCGTCATGCAGTATCAATAGGTACGAGTAACTCCTACCTATTAAATCAGTTGCCACTTGTATTTTGATATGTTTCCACTGTATTTGCTGGTGACTGTAGAGGATTTCTCTTAACCGGATATATAACTAGGAAAACAACTGTAATTTAACTAGACTAGGGGTGAAATGAAGTCCCAACAAATTTAAAAGGGTTGTCCTGCAAAATGGTGACGGGTCATTCCATATCAAGTGATCCAAATATGAATATTTTTTTTACCTGACGTCTTTATATATTTTTTTTATTTATTTATTTTTTTATGAAGTACAACTTTGGTTAATTACAAGTTTTGAATTTTTTTCTTCATCAGTTAATTTTTTACAGACTTCTAAAGATTTGAAAAAGCGCAGATTTTGGCCTGGTATGGCTTTACATATTATCATATCTCGGGCTAGAATTAAGATAAAGAGGTGGGAGAGGCATCATTTTTCTCAGAATGGTACCGGCTTTCATTTGATAAGTCACAAGACTGTTTCTTTATATTTTGTTTTGGAGAAATCAAATTCTAAATTTTGATGCGCAATTGTGAAAAAATGCATGTGTGTTACTTGTGTTCTAGGTTATATTTGTACAGGGATTCAACTTGGGACCTATCAAATTTTTTTTTTTTTTTATTTAAGTCTTGAATCATTTCATTTTATGCATGTGTGAGTTTCTTTTTTTCTTTTCAAATTACAACTTATTGAATTCATCATTTATATGCAACAAGAAACACAAAAAAACAAATACCGAAGTGCCAGAATAATTACATCTTAATCATCATAACACAACTTGCTCACCATTTTCAACCTGAATGCATTGAACAAGCCAAAAGAAAAAAAGTGATCATATCCTCAAGTGTGATTTTGTAAATACAGTCTCATCCTAATTATATGTTAAAAACAAGATTAAAAGAAACAATATTTTTACCACCTATTTCTACATATAACAATTTTTTTTCTATTATATCACTAAATATGTCATTTATGAAGTGTTTAAAAGAATAGTACAGTAGTTAAATCCTCGTTCTATAAAATAGGAACTAATCAAACAATAGTAGGTTTTTAAACTGGCCTTATATCAATGTGTCCCTTCTAGTGGGTGAAATGTAATCTGGCCCATAAGCGCTTACTAGCAATGGCCATTTTCTTTTGTGTCAGAGTATGTGCGGCCTGTCATGGTGTTCCACTCCACCTGAGCTAATATCTCATTTTTGTTAACTTTTAAAATGTCTGGTTTTCTTGGATACACAAAGGATGGAAATGGACCGAAAGGTGCAGAAAAATCACTTCTACTTCTTCATTTTCACAATCTTTGGAGAGTCCAGTAGCCGCCACCAGCGCCAATCATATTCACAGGTCACATAGCCAGTTATGTCATCCACTGCCAATCTTGTGCCGCCTTCTCCCACTTCATGGACTTCAAGGTCTTTACTGAATGAAAAAACTCCTTGTTTGTATTTCTGTTTCACTACATGAACTGAATGTTAAGAATATTTTTCTCCCTCTATGTGAAAAGTTGCCTGGGTGTTAAGATTTGGTGTGAATGTGGCCTCTGGAGGCTCGAGTGCTGGCCGGCCATCTGCTCTGCATTCACTGTCTACCCCTGCTCATTCTCAGGTTGAGCCCTAACAAAGCTTTCTCCTCTCCTCTCCTGCTTCTAAGCTGTAACATAATAATACAGTAATATCTAAAAATCATGGATTATTTGGGAAATATGGACTCCACACTGTTAGACCACAGGCTGAACAGATCTGAATTCAAGATTTTCGAATTGACACGGTAATTGTTTTATTTTTTTAAGTATGATCCCATTACGATCCCAACTTGTATTTTGGGACAGATGTGGCTAGGAGCATAGCAGGCACATGTGCAGTTTTTGACATTTTTAAATTAAACTTTTTTCAGAAATGCGTTTTAAAATGTTGCGTTTGCATAGGTAAAATATTAACAAAGATACTCTTGTGACATATCTGGTGAAAGCCTGTACAGTTCTGAGTAGAATAATGTTTATTTTGTTTCTCTATCTTTTTTCTAGCCTGAGTTATGAGGAGAAATGTAAAAGGTAGGCAACACCGAAATTTGCACTTTTTCCGAACTGTGAAAATCAATTAAAAAACATACATAGAATTTTTTTTCTTCACATTTTGCATTCTCTGACACACTATTACCAAATAACAAAATCTCAAAAGAATTAAAAATACATTGGTAAAAATCATTGGTTCACTTTACATGGAATGACCCCGACGTTTCTAGAAGAAAAAGCAGATCTGCTTTTTTTTCTTTTAAGTTGTCCCCATATAATGATGGATTGGGCCCCCCTATCCTTGCAGTGCGGAAGTGGAAAAAGAGCCCTGATAAGGAGGGCGAGGAATGACATAGTGAAATATGATTAAAGTATGCTTTAAAGGGTTATTTCCATTTTCCTAAAAAGATATTATTGGATAGCATTTGTTATTAAAAGCAAATTACTACTTATTTAAAATATGCAGCTGTTCTGGAGAGATTAACACTTTTCTTTTGTTTGCAGGGCGTTGCCTAGGAGACCGACTACTGCTGCTGTCTAGCTTATAAACATGTCGCTGAAACTGCCCAGCAGTATTAGGAGGTAACAGTGCACTCCTGGTCAGCTTCAAAACAGATATTACAAGCTCAATAGAAGGGAGCTTGTAAGCACTTTGGATACTGTGCTATGTAGCAACAGTGGTCGGTCTCCAAGGCAACGGGATAAAAACAAACAAAAACTTTTAATATCTTCTGAACCGCTGAGCATTTTAATAAATCAGTTAATTGCTTGCATTTACAAACACTAACCAACAGTACCCATTTATGAAGACGGGAATAACCCTTTAAGGAGTTTTGTGATATCACTATAATATGCCATCTAATAGGGGCCTAACCTAAATGACCCCCCACTGAGCCCGAGAATGGAGCAGCCTCAGTGCTGGTATAGCAATGCAATCCTTCCAATTTTTCCCTACACAGCAGAGCTCCCAGCTGGTCCTACTCACTTGAATGGGGCCACAATATGGTTTCACAGAGAGCCAGAGGCTGCAGGGCAGGAGAAAAGTAGTAACATTGTAATGAATCAATAACAATTATTCCCTGGACGACCAATTTAAAGTGAACCTGACAGATTCCTAGACACACAGGTAGGACGAGAACTGTCACTCATGGGAAGTGGGGCACGGAGAAGCCACCGGTGATTCATTTCTTGGACTAAGCATATAAAAGGAAAAGCTGACAGCACTCACTAAGTATGGACACCTGCTCTTGATCCAAGGAACCCACTTGGAAAAGTAACAGCAGTCAATGTAAATGAGAACAGCGTCCAGTCCAGGTGAAGAAATTCAAGGAAGCTTTATTCAGGTCTTGATAAATACCTGCTACAGGTCGAAGCGTTGTATCTATGGCGGAATAAAGAATCTTTGAATTTCTTCACCTGGATGCTATTCTCATTTAACTTGACTGCAATTTCTTGGACTAGTCAATTGATTGGCCTGGTGGTGGCTCGGCTTTCTCTAAAACACTGCAGAGTAAAAAATAGCTGGATGAAATGATGGAGCCAGACTGAATTATGCTGTCCATTATTCAGACAGCGTGAATTAGCAGTCAGGATCCCTTTAATGTTGTACATAAAATTAATGAATATGTAAATATATAAAAGAATAATAAATAGCAGAAGAATGTAATGCTTTATTTCCCCTCCGGAGGCACTGTCTAGGAATTTAACACTTGCTGTCAAGATCACAGCTGATCACTGATTCAGGCTACTTTAATAAACAATAAATAAACGGGTGGTGTAGCGGCGCTAATGAAAAAGAAAAGCATAAAAAAGCAGCTGGTATAGCCCCTAAAACCACAAAGGGCGAAGAGATGATCTAATGAATACAGAAAAAATATATATATTAAAAATATATATATATATATATATATACCTGCGCTATGATATGCATACACAAAAAACCATTACTATTACCTATCAAAAGGGAGGGAGCAATGCTGAAAGGAATAAGATCATCCGTATATAAGTCCACCTGGGCTTTCAAAGTCTAAGAACAAGAATAACATAAAATGGTAAGCAAGAACTATTGCGACAGCTATATTTATAAAATTAAAAAATAAGGTTGCGGAACTACATTAAAGATTGCACGCAATAGTGACCAAAAAAGATAAGAATGTGTTACATACTATTTGACGTGCAGACACCTGAAGCTGAAGAAAGTCAGTAGCGAAGACAGGGTGCTCTTATCAGATGTTGCGATAAATAAATTACTTAACTTTCCGGTGATCAGCGATGTAACGAGATGGTAATCCCTCGGCGTGCTGTCCCGGCCGGTGACAGCCGCCCGTGCAGGGGGAAGCAGGTATGAAGTGAGCGCTCAGTAACGTTGCAGCTGACAGGACCTTCGGAGTATTCAGGTCACGTGGTGCCCTTGTTTGAAGGTACTGAGCACGATATATATATATATATATATATATATATATATATATATATATATATATATATATATATATATATATATATATATATATATATATATATATATATATATATCGTGCTCAGTACCTTCAAACAAGGGCACCACGTGACCTGAATACTCCGAAGGTCCTGTCAGCTGCAACGTTACTGAGCGCTCACTTCATACCTGCTTCCCCCTGCACGGGCGGCTGTCACCGGCCGGGACAGCACGCCGAGGGATTACCATCTCGTTACATCGCTGATCACCGGAAAGTTAAGTAATTTATTTATCGCAACATCTGATAAGAGCACCCTGTCTTCGCTACTGACTTTCTTCAGCTTCAGGTGTCTGCACGTCAAATAGTATGTAACACGTTCTTATCTTTTTTGGTCACTATTGCGTGCAATCTTTAATGTAGTTCCGCAACCTTATTTTTTAATTTTATAAATATAGCTGCCGCAATAGTTCTTGCTTACCATTTTATGTTATTCTTGTTCTTAGAGTTTGAAAGCCCAGGTGGACTTATATACGGATCATCTTACTGCTTTCAGCATTGCTCCCTCCCTTTTGATAGGTAATAGTAATGGTTTTTTGTGTATGCATATCATAGCGCAGGTATATATATATATATATATATATATATATATATATATTTTTAATATATATATTTTTTCTACTTTAATAAACAATGGATTTCCAAAGCAGATAACCTCTTTCAAATGAGACGCATGTCTTTTCACTTCAATCAACTACCAAATAATAGAACTGGACATGACAAACATTTAATCCTTAAAGTGCAAGCAAACAAAAAAAAAATACATGCCGCAAACTACAGCAACTGATCCAATATCAGGCAACACTAAACTTTCATAAACTGATGGCTTATTGGCTAGAACCCAATAATTACAACGCCCCAAACCAAGAGCCGGTACATAGGCTTCTAAGTCACTAGCTTTAGATATGTCATCATTGAGCTTCTCAATCTTGTATGTGTAGGAATGATTCTTTGGAAGAATATTCATAAAGACAGGAAAAAACAAAACAAAAAAACCCGGTTTTAAACCAGGCTTTGGTGTACGAAATCGTAAAAACTCAACTCCACATTATTCCTACAATCATTAATTTTGTGCAAGTTTAGGTAAACCAAATCCTAATATTCCCATTCATCTGTTTTCATGTCCAAATAACTCAGGATATTATTGGCAAACTTTACTGCTTGTT
Source organism: Ranitomeya variabilis (assembly GCF_051348905.1). Taxonomy (NCBI): domain Eukaryota; kingdom Metazoa; phylum Chordata; class Amphibia; order Anura; family Dendrobatidae; genus Ranitomeya; species Ranitomeya variabilis. Next base: position 697,158,709 of record NC_135232.1, on the reverse strand, counting down.
TCCTTGCCATTTTAGACCGCTCGTCGCCTTGTGAATCAATGGCATCTAGAGAGAGAAGCTGCTTGGTGAGGAGCTCTTCTAACCTCATGTAATTTCTATCTGCCCTTCTGCCGTCAAAGGACAGGACCTCTCTCTGAAGCTCGGACAGGCTCCCGAGAACTCTCCACACAGCGATATGAGAAGGATGTTCTGGATTGACTTGATCACCGATGTTGTGTCTCCTTTCAATAGCCTCCTTGAGGTCAGTGTATGTGATGACAGTCTGGACCTCCACCACTGCTCTCCTTCTCGCTTCTCGTATGCAAGGATTCTTCTCTACACTTACTTCGTCCAACTGGGCTATAAGACTCTGGAGTTCAGATTTGGTCCCTAAGTGAATTTCAGACACGTTTTGTCTTTCCAACAGACTGGCTTTTATGTCGGCCAGTCGTTGGCGGATCATTTCGATTTGGACTATGGATTGGTTTTTGGCCAGGTCATAAGCACTGGTGAAGTGGGCTTCCTCTTCGATGTCTAGATATTTAAATAAGCTGTTGATTTCTTCAACTACTTCTTTCCTGTATGTCCTCACTTCTACGTGTCCGGAAACATCTAAAGCGTCCAGTTCTGCTATGAACCCGGAGAGGACGCAAGATAAGTGTCTGTAAGTTTCACATTCATTTACGCCAGCGAGAAGAGCAATCAGGCTGGCGCGGGCCTTGTTGACTTCACACATAATGGAGTTAATCTTAGAAATGGTTGGATGAGCATCGGTGGAGAGGGGAAGGGCCAGCACCTGCTGCTTCAAGCAGTTTTCCAGTATGTCTTGAATTGCAAGAACTTTAGTTAAAGTGCGATATCTTGCTTTTCTTAAGGAGGCTTTTCCCTCGGTCTTGACTTGTGTAAGTCTCATAAGAATGTTCTGAATGCCTTCTTCGAACTCCTCTGTGATACATCCTCTCCCTCCATACAAAGGCCCTATTTGCTGACCTACCAGGTTCTGAACCTCCTTGAAAATCTGCTCGATTTCCAGTCGACAAGGATGGTTTGCAGTCTTCTCCAGTTCTTTCAGAAGCCTTTCCACCTCCTCAATTGCTCTCCGCCGGGCCTGCTGAATGTTCCCCTTTCCTTCTGTATCTATAGATTCAATCTCAAAGAGCTGTTTGGTCAGAGTTTTCTCTAACTTCTTGTACTCAGGGTCACTCTGTAAGCCGCTGAAGCTAGCCACATTCTGCTCGAGATCTTTGACTTTCCGCTGGATCTCCTGAAGAGCTGTGATTGAAGCATGTTGATTACCCATATCCATTCTCCGATAATCCTTCGTTTATTATCTAAACTGAAAGAGAGAAGGATAGTTTTCAACAACATGTGAATCAAAATTTGTCATAGTACTATCTCAATTTTAACCATCGGACGGAATAGTACGTCTGATGGCAGAACCCGCATCGCAATCCACCCGCGCCTATTAACTAGCTAAATGTGCTGTCAAGCTCTGACAGCGGCATTTAACAAGTGCTTCCAGCCATCCGGACTGCTGTGAGTGCCACCCTGTGGTCGGCGTTCATAGCAATGCAGTATTTCTGCTACATAGGAGCGATCTGAGGATCGCCTCTATGCAGCAGAGGCAATCGAGTTATGGCAGCTTCTAGCCTCCCACGGGAGGCTATTGAAGCATGCCAAAATGTAAAAAAAGGGTTTTTAAAATAGGAAAAATAAATAAATAAAAAAGTTTAAATCACCCCCTTTTGCCCCATTCAAAACAAAAACAATTAAAAAAAGAAATCGAACCTACACATATTTGGTATCGGCGCATTTGGAATCGCTCGATCAATAAAAAAAAAGGGGTAACCTGATCGCTAAACAGCGTAGAGAGAGAAAAAGTCAGAACGCCAGAATTACGTTTTTTTTTGGTCACCGCAACATTGCATTAAAATGCAATAACGGGCGATCAAAAAACGCCAGCTCAGCATGCAAAAAAAATAAGCCCTCACCCAACCCCAAATCACAAAAAATGGAGACGCTACGGATAACAGAAAATTGTGCAATTTTTTTTTTTTTTTTATTAGCAAGGTTTGGAACTTTTTTTCACTACTTAAAGACACCAAACGTGTCCAGGTTCTTTTTTATCTATGAACTTGTAATGACCTGGAGAATAAAAATGGCAGGTCAGGTTTAGCATTTAGTGAACCTAGCAAAAAAGCCAAACAAAAAACAAGTTTGGGATTTAACTTTTTTCTTGCACATTCACCGCACTTGGAATTTTTTGTCCCGTTTTCTTGTACACGACATGGTAAAACCAATGGTGTCGTTCAAAAGTACAATTTGTCCCGCCAAAAATAAGCCCTCACATGGCCATATTGACGGAAAAATAAAAAAGTTATGGCTCTGGGAAGGAGGGGAGCGAAAAACACAAACCGAAAAATGCACCGGTCATTAAGGGGTTAAAAGGGTTATTCCGATAATTTCAAGTTTTCACCAGGACTGCTAGGACCCAAAAGAACAGGGCTCTGAAATGTCCTATTGGAATGGATCGAAGGCGGAATACTTTGCTCAGCCTGTCCTATAGTCAATGAATGAATGAAGAGGCAGTGTCCATTGGCAGTCAAAGCGCTTTTCCGATGAGGCATTTCAAAGCACTGTTCTTGCAATCTTTAAGGGCTAAAATGGTTAAGCTTCATGGTTCCAACAAGGGCTGTGGAGTCAGTAAGCCAAACCACAGACTCAGACTCCTCAATTTTCCTGACTTCCGACTTCACAGCACTGGCCACTACTGAGCATGTACATAAAGTGCAGTACAGATTCATCTCAACTAAAAGCAGAGATCCTTAGATCCAGAACAGAACAATCATTTATAGGACATTTCATAACTTTCCAAATTATGAAAACATTTACAGCATGTCCTGATTTGTACTACTGAACCCAATTTATTATATATTTTTGGAGTCAAAGTCGGTCCATTTTATTCAGACTCCAACTTCACCAAAATGGACACCGGTTGATAAGTTACTGATCATCGACCACATCATGTACACATAGTTTACTGCCTCCCATTGTTCTTCATTTACCGAAAACTCCAGAGCTGATAAGACATGCTGATCGGTGATCCTTCCAGTCAATCATTGGATGGTGATGAGTCGCCACCACTACGGCCAGGGATAGGCTACAGCGATCATATGTGATAACAACAATGTCATTGTTAGGAACCAGGTGAACAGAGGGGCTGGTCAGATGCATATTACTCCTTTTGTTATATAATATTTCAAATGGCTGTATAACTCCTTTAAGATGCAAAGCAATAGTGTAGTCAACTTTGGCAATAACAGCGTTTCAGATGATAGGTGTGCCCTCATCTAAACTAGTGACGTGTCCAAATCACAGCAGTGCTCAGTTGACTTTTAAAGTGATTTTCCACTTTCACAAAACCTCTCCTCCAAACTGTGCCTTTTTCACACTCTGCACTATTGCCTGTTATTGTGTGCAGCAGTGGCGTCAGGTCACGTGAGCTGCAGTCAATCAGGGAGTTCATCTTGTCTGCGTGTCAACTCATCTTGTCTGCTTTGGCAGATCTACTGAGCTCGTTGAATGGCTGCAGGACCGTCACGTGAGGTCAGCGCTACAGACACTGGGATAGCGCTAAAAAGCGAGTAAACCACAGGTTTGTGGCTATTTTTTGAACAAACTGACTCTGGAAAGGGGTTTTCTGAAGCCTTTCCACCAGGATCATAGAAAAACCCTTGAACTTTATGGTCCTGGAGGACGTTGCAACAGCAAAAACCTCATCATTTCCAAACAGGAAACCCTTGTTCTGTAGAGTTGGGCTTGTAGGGAAATGAAGCAAACACAGAAAAGCCTAAAGTACAATTCATAGTGACATGCAACGTGACCGCTTGATCATTTTTCATCTGTTCATTTTGTGGTATTTAGAAACATATGGGATCAGCAACACCCGTTCCTTTTTCATGTGTCAGTTTAATAGAGGTTTTCCCTCGATGGTAATATAGATTAGATTTAGTAAACTCCCTGAACTTATCTTCCTGCTTAAATCAGATAAATTAAAAGCCACAAACCACCCACCGATATACAACTGCAGCAGCCTCTTTGCCGCTGAGCCAATGCAGTAATGCGGAGTCAGTGTGCGCGTGCCTGGAATCTCGCTGCAGCGATGAGCTCTTAATCTGCAGGCTAGGACTGCGGCTAGGAATATATCAGGACATAAACCTCTGCTGAACCACAGAGCATCCACAGAAAACAGCTGTTCCCCTGACAAGCCAGGACAAGAATTTCACCCTCTGACCCTGATTACATGGCTGCAAGTAGAGTCCTGGTAGGTACAGGAGTCTATGTGGCAGGAAGGTGCCCATAGTCAGTCTGTAGTAGGATCTGACCTTTTTTTGTGTGGCTCACACAGCCTCAAAAAGTCTAATATCACCTATACAAAATATACTTAAAAAATAAAGAAGCCAAATAAATATTTCTGCAGGGTGTAGTCTGTCCACATTAGTAGGATATGTGGCAGAAGCTCAATACTTTTTCCAGCATGATGGAGACCATCCCAAGGCAAAAGAGATCACAAGTGGCTCGGTGAACAAGACATTAACATTTTGCATCCATGGCCAGGAAACTCCCCAGATCTCAATCCCACTGAGAACCTGTGATCAATCCTCAAAAAACAGGAGGACAAATAAACACTCAGAAATTGTGATAAGCTCCAAGCACTGATGAGACAAGAATGGGCGATAATCAGTCAGCATCCAGCCCAGAAGCTACCGGGGCGAAGGGCAGAAGCCTGGAGAAACAAGGGTCAACACTGGAAATATGGAGGAGTCGTTACATAAACTTGATGTATTTGTCAACAAAAAGTAACAACAAACTTATGAAATGCTGATTGTACTTCAGTAACCATAGAAACATCCGACTAAAAGATCTAAACACTGACGATACAAACTTTGTGAAGACCAAAACTTGCGTCTCAACCTCAAAAATGTTGGCCCCCCAACTCTAACAGCCTCATCAAGTTTAAGATGTATTTTATAAGGTATGCAGTTTATATAGTGAAATCTGGTGATAATTCCACTTTACTTGTACCAGAGAAAGATACCGTAGTTTATATTTCCAGATGTCTCATACTGATGACCGATCCCTAGGAACAATGTTGGGTGACCGACAGTGCACACCCATGGATCAGCAGTTTTCAGCTACAAAGCGCATAGAGCTCAGCTCTGTACATTATGTGTATCAATAAAATGGACATCAGAATCCCAGGCTACCTGTGTAGTAGCTTTGCTATAATTATCAAGTAAAAAACTTGCCTTCATGAGTGGAAAACTTCTACCCTGAGCCATGGGTGATATAGTATACTGGCAGAATCATGGTTTGAAGAAGCGCCCCTTCAATTTTACCGCTCCAACCAGGTGAAGTCTTTAAAATCCAGCGCAGTCACTTGCACGATCCGGGCTCCGAGCGCCTCTGTACTGAGCCCAGATTATACAAGTATCTGCGCTGGATTTCACAGACATCGGGGCTGACGACACCTGGCTGGAGTGAACGATCAAAGCCAAAGGACTTGGTGACTAGGCCAGTGCACTATACCGCCCCCGATGATGAGGGGGAAAGGTTTTATACTCACAGAGGCATGTCTTTACTTGATAAGTATAGGAAAACAACTACACACATTGTAGCTGAACTATCATCATTATAATTCGCATGTAATTGCCTGCAGGATCCTGGGATTAGCGTAATAGGCAATTTTCTAATGTCAGGTTCCCTTTAATGTGGAGTTTAGGAGCTCGTTGGTTGGATCAATCCAGCATAGTTTTTATTTTTAGCAGACAGAAAATCAGAGCTTCTATAGACAGATAGAAAACAAGTAAAAAAAAATCAATCCCCAGCAACAAACTCCGAGGCACACATACTACCTACAGTGGCTTGTGAAAGCATTCACCCCTTGGCTTTTTGCATTACAACCTGTGTTTACATTTTTGTAATCTGATTTGTGTGTGATGCATCACTAAATACTCTAAGTTGGTGAAGTGAGAAAAATCTAGGCAAAAATAACATTTATTGTATAAAATAAATTAAAATTGTCATGTGCATAAGTATTCACCCCTTTTGCTATGAAGCCCCTTAACATTTCTGGGGGAAGCAATTCCCTTCACCAGTCCCATGCTTAGTGACAGGACGTCCCCCTGTGTGCAATCTACGGTAAGTGTCACATGGCTGTCAGTATATACACTTAACTATTTCGAAAAAGCCACAGAGGCTGCAACACCATTAACAAGAGGCTCCACTAACCAAACACCATGAAGACCAAGGAAATCTCCAAGCAAGTCAGGGACAAAGTTGTTGAGAAGTACAAGTCAGGGTTGGGTTATACAAAAAAAAGAACCCAATCTCTGATGATTCCCCAGAGCACTATGAAGTCCATTATCATCAAATGAAAAGAACATGGTACCACAACAAAGCTGCCAAAAGAGGGCCACCCCCCAAAACTCTCAGCCCGGGCAAGGACGGCATAAATCAGTGAGGCAGCTCAGAGACCAAAAGGTAATGCTGAAGGAGCTGCAGAGTTCCCAAGCAGAGACCAGATTATCTGTCCATATAACCATAATAAGCTGTACACTCCATGCAGGCTGCTTTTATGGAAGAATGGACAAAAAAAAAAAAAACCTTGACTTTTACACAAAAATTCTAAGGCTGATTTTTAGTTTGACAAAATACATGTGGGAGACTCCCCGAATGTATGGAGGAAGGTGATGTGCTCAGATGAAACCAAAATTGAACTTTTTGGCCACCAAGGTAAACGCTATGTCTGGCACCAAACCAACACATCTCATCACCCCAAGAACACCATCCCCACAGTGAAACATGGTGGTGGCAGCATTATGCTGTGGGGATGTTTTTCGACACCAGGGACAGGAAAAAAGGTCTGAGTCGAGAGGGAAGATGGATGGTGCAAAATACAGATATACTTGAGCAAAATCTGTTTCAGTCGGTCAACAATTTGAGACTGGGACAGAGGTTCACCTTCCAAAAAGACAATGACCCAAAACATACTGCCAAAGCAACAGGAGTTGTTTGTTTAAGGAGCAATGTGTACATGTTTTACAGTGGCCTAATCAAAGCCCAGACCTTAATCCAATTGAGAATATGTGGTCAGACTTGAGGGAGCTAGAGCTGTTTGGCCTTGAGGAATGGGCAAAAATCAGAGTGGCAAGATGTGGAAAGCTCATAGAGATTCATCCAAAGCGGCTTGCAGCTATAATTGCCACAAAAGGAGGCTCTACAAAGTACTGACACTTTAGGGGGGTGAATAGTTATGTACACTGAAGTTTTCAGTCATTTTGTCCTATTTGTTGTTTGCTTCACAATAAAAAGAAAACCAAATGTTCACAGTTGTAGGCATGTTCAATACGTGAATGGATGCGAACCCTAAAGAAACAAAACAGTGAAATTCCAAGTTGTGAGTTAGCAAAACAATGCTGAGGGGGTGAATACTTTCACAAGCCGCTGTATGTCCGACCCTGCCTTCTCACAGGAGATAAGATGGTGGATAAGAGGTCTATTGATGGCTTAGTACTCCCATCCCAACTGAGAACACACACACACACACACACACACACACACACACACACACACACACACACACACTATAAAAGGTACCTTCACACTGAGCAACTTTCCAACGAGGACAGCGATCCGTGACGTTGCAGCGTTCTGGATAGCGATCTCGTTGTGTTTGACACACAGCAGCGATCAGGATCCTGCTGTGATATCGCTGGTCGGAGCTAGAAGTCCAGAACTTTATTTAGTCGCTGATCACCCGCTGTCATCGCTGGATCGGCGTGTGTGACGTCGATCCAGCAATGTGTTCACTTGTAACCAGGGTAAACATTGGGTTACTAAGTGCAGGGCCGCGCTTAGTAACCCTATATTTACCCTGGTTACCATTGTAAAAGTTAAAAAAAAACCCCACTACATACTCACATTCTGATGTCTGTCACGTCCCCCGGCGTCCACAGGGTTAAAACTGCTTTCGGCAGGAGCGCTTGCTAATGCTGCGCTGCTGCCGAGAGCTTCCTGCACTGAATGTGTCAGGGCCGGCAGTAACAGCGGTGACGTCACCGCTGTGCTCTGCTTTACGGCCGGCGCTGACACAGTCAGTGCAGGAAGCTCTCGGCAGCAGCGCAGCATTAGCAAGCGCTCCTGCCGAAAGCAGTTTTAACCCGGTGGACGCTGGCGGGGGACGTGACAGACATCAGAATGTGAGTATGTACTGGTTTTTTTTACAATGGTAACCAGGGTAAATATCGGGTTACTAAGCACGGCCCTGCACTTAGTAACCCGATGTTTACCCTGGTTACCCGGGGTCTGTGTGACAGCTCCCCAGCGACCACACAACGACTTACCAACGATCACGGCCAGGTCGTATCGCTGGTCGTGATCGTTGGCAAGTCGTTTAGTGTAACGGTACCTTAACTCTATAGTTATCTATACAACTGATTGGCTGACAGCTTTCTCCCACTAGTGTTCCATATGCAGAAATGCTTTGTTGAGTGCTCCCATGTACTCTATGAGAGCTACCACCAGCAGCAGCGTACCTTACAGTGACTCGAAAAGGCCCACACACAGATTAGATGGTCGACTGATTCCGCCGGAACTGCTGGGTTCTGCCGATTGTTATGTAAAGGTTGGCCTTTTTTCACCCTGATGTTTCTCAAGGTTTCTTACCTCAACTTAAATGATATCTAAAGATGTGATCATGCACTGTGTTCATGAGACAACCCTTTAAAGCATGGGTGGGGAACCTCAGGACCCAGGGCCATTTATCAGGTCCTGGAGCAGATTCTAAGGGACCGCATTCTTGGGCAAGAAACTGTATTTTGATTGCCACAAGCTCATTAATTTCTTCTTGCTCTGTTAGCACACACACACACACACACACACACACACACACACACACACACACACACACACACACACACACACACTGTTCACTACTGAACACTGAAGGGAATGCAATGATAGATTATGTCCTGAAACCAGTGCCAGACTCAGGATGTACATTGTGGGCGAAGTTTGTACGGCCCCTGCAGGATGGTATAAATATCCAAATGGCCCTTCGCAGAAGAAAAAAAAAAAAAAAAAAAGATTCCCCACCCCTGCTTTAGAGGCATGTTGTGCATCTCTACAGGGCACGGTAAGATATTCCGAAGATTAGATGGGAAAGAAGTATGCACAATATCTCATTAAAACA